>NW_024582722.1:323193-349430 GCF_018398535.1 Haplochromis burtoni
TGTGTGTGTGTGTGTGTGTGTGTGTGTGTGTGTGTGTGTGTGTGTGTGTGTGTGTGTGTGTGCCTGCTCCTGACAGCTCAAAGCTTTCAAGGTTTCAGCACACAAAAGTCTTGTTTCTCTGTAGGTTCATCACTTTGATACTCCGCTCCACTATCAGACAAAGACGCTCTTTCAGGAGTTATCATGTCCTCGCCCGGGCCCCTCTGTAACATAAGAAATACTGTCGTGTTTCTGCTTATCACCTGCCCACACTCCAGCTGCCTGGACAAACACAGTTAACTTTCAGTGAATACACAATGTTCTCCACTGGTTACAAAGCATGCAAACTGTGCAAACTGTGTGAGGACTGAATCTCACCATCTTAACAGCATTTTTCATATAGTTTTCGTTCACTGAAGCAGGATTCAGGCAGTCGTCAAACAACACCAAATGGCACCAGGTTTCATCATCGTTTGCATAAATCAGATTTTAACTGATATGAAAGAAGAAGCCTGAGGCACACTGAACAAAACACTGCTGCCGGCAGGGGGTCCGACATTAATGTGAAGCATCGCACAGCCCCACAGTTTAGGCCTTTGTACTCTGTGCCGTGCCTCGGTGATGGTTTGTACTCTCGATTAGACACAAGTTTCTACATTCAGCCTGCTGGACCAAACTCTGCAGCACAGCTTCCAAAACTTAAAGTCTGACAGCATGAGATATGAAGAGAAGCATTCAGAACAACGCATCTCCTGTGGCTTGAGATAGCAGAGCGTCTCACATTTCCACCTCATGATAAAAAGGGAACAAATTTAAACAAAGTGCATGCTGTTTGATCCTCTCCTCTCTCTGCTGCTTTACTGTCACCATGCTGGCTCTGTGATGATTAAATTAGCTGCACTCGTCGTTTGAAAAGCTCACACAACAAACATCAGACTGTTTTTCTTCCTTTTCTCCATGCATGACCACAATCAACATACTCTAGGCTGTGTGTGCACTTAGACCCAGATGTATTCACTTTATGCTGCTCACTGCTGAATAACAGCTCTAAATTTGTGCTTCTGAACTCTGCAAGTCCAGCAGGACCCAGAACGGGAACCTTAACAACAGAGCAACAGTCGGGAAATAAGCCAGACGGGGTTTATTCTGAAACAAACCCAGGTAGCAACAAGACGACCTTCGTGTTGGATAAGCAATAAATGCTTTAAAGATCATCATTTCAAACTATCAACAAAAGTTACACAAATGTGTGCCTGCTGTGCTGAGGTCTGGAAGAAGATCCTTACTGTCATTCTGCTGTTTCACGATAACCCAGGAACCACCAAGGCTCTAACCTGACATGAGCTGGAAACTGCTGAAACACCAGGATCACTATCCACAGTGTAGCTGTCACAGTCCAGGTGAGCTGCTAGAAAATTCCACCAAGTCCACGTTCTCCTGTGCACGGACCTGAACCCTGAACAATTAACCAAATATGTAAGTGTGTATGCTTTGTGTGGACCAGAGAAAATTTAGCATAAAACCAAACTTATAAAACCAATTCTTCTTTTTTAATGTAATTAAAGATGTCTGCTGTTTTAATCATTCCACTCTGGGAAAAGAACAGTTCAAAGATGACCCTGACATTCATGACCCTGATGAGTGCATCAATACTTCTTAACACAACTTTGTTTTTACTTTAAATATCCACATATTTAAGGTAACAATAGTAATATTGGCTGTAATTCTACTGCAGACACATTGATCTTTATTTCACTGCTGTTTCATCAGAGTTCAGCTCTGATTCAGCCGACAGCAGAAAGTTGATTTAATGTGATTTTACATCATTTCAGTTATTTCATGTTTTTGATCATCATTAACGCTGCGCACACACACACACACAGAAGACAGACGGACAGTGTGTTGTACATGTTAGAGGAGCAGATTAGCTGGGAGTGTGCTTCTTGTTTCCTGGGCCCTGCTGTGCCCAAACACACACACACATGCGTTGTGGGCAGGGTCTTGTACCTCCTGCTTCAGCACCATCTGCCTCTTTGATATATTGGCACATTTGGCGCACGCGCGCGCACACACACACACACACACACACACACACACACACACACACACACACACACACACACAGCATGCCTCTGAGGCCTGACCAGGCATCAGCTGTTCACAGTCGGATCAAAGGATTTAGAGATGACGTAATGATGGTGAAGCGTGACCTCGCCACACACACACACCTGCAGCACAGGTAGAAGAACACCTCCTGACAGTTTTATTGGGATCTTTGTCTCTTGGATGAGGGCATTAGCTCGTA
Source organism: Haplochromis burtoni (assembly GCF_018398535.1). Classification (NCBI taxonomy): domain Eukaryota; kingdom Metazoa; phylum Chordata; class Actinopteri; order Cichliformes; family Cichlidae; genus Haplochromis; species Haplochromis burtoni. Next base: position 325,478 of record NW_024582722.1, read on the forward strand.
TTTTTTCCCGCCTGCTAAATCCCCAGCGGCGTGTCGGCAAGCAGAAATGGGCTCTTCCATGCAAACAAGGCTTTTATGAGACTCCTGAACCTTTTATGTCGTTTACTGAAGCTTTACATCCCTGTTTACTGCAGAACTTCACAACACTGAACCCATGAAGATCTTTCAGAACTTTCTAACACTGCACAGTTCCAGTGAGAAATAAATTCAGCTAAGAAAACCCTTTAGCTCGCAGGTTGGTACGTAGCGTGAGCTCAAACTTCCTGCTGAGAGACGTGGCAACGTCTCGGCTTCTCAATTAGCCGCGGTGTGGAGCGAGCACCATGTCCGCTGGCAGCACAATAAAGTTTATTCAAACAAGACGACTCTGTCTTCAATAACCATAGACTGCTGCTGATTTTTGGACCAAGAAGTGATGATAGTGACACTTTATGGGAGCATCACACAGACACAAATAAAAGTGCTCAGTAACATCCAGTAATAGAATAGAATAGAATTCAACTTTATTGTCATTGCACATGCACAGGTACAGGGCAACGAAATGCAGTTTGCATCCATCCAGAAGTGCTTTAGTGATATAGATATATTACAATATATATTAGCAATAATATAGATATGTAAGTATATTACAGAAATCGGTCTATTATAGTATGTTATAATGTACACGGTATGGAGTATGTTGTGAATATTCTATAACTATAAGTATGTACAGGCTGTAGTGAGTACAAGCTATGTACAGGATATGAACAGGATATAAATATGAAATAAAAAAACTATACAGAAATCTGAGATATACAGTTATACAGAAATGTGAACTATGCAAGTTAGAAACAGTTGTAGGATTAAAAATTATCATATGTACAGAATGATTATTTACACAGAACTATACAGTAGTGCAGTTAAGAGCCTATATAAAGTGCTAGTGGTTGTGAGTGTGTCACGGAGGAGCAGAGAGGACTCGACGCAGACTGAAATCTCAGAAAAATAGGTTTATTTACACACTCCAGGTGCACTATATACAGGTGAAGGAGAAGGGGGCCAGGGTTCCCAGGGGTGCAGAGCGGGGTCGGGAAAAGCGTCCAGAGTCTCCAAACCAAACACGAGAAATCTGCATACAGAGAACAAGGGTTAGCACAGAACTTTCACGGACAGAGCTCAAAACTGGCTGAGGCTAAAGTAGCACTGACGAGCGTTACTCAATAGTCCAGCGGCGAGGTGCTCTCAGTCACTGCCTTAAGTAGCGGGAGCAAACAAGGTGAGGAGCCAGAGGTGATTGCCTACAGGTGGTGGAGGCCGGGAGCTCACAATGAGCTCCGCCCAGGCAGCGAGCAGAGAGAGAGGAGAAAGAAAAGACAAAACATAACATGTAGCCACACAGGGCCAGCCGAGCAGGCACGGGGACCATGACAGAGTGGTGGTTCAGTCCATGTTATTATTGTGTGTTTGAGGGTACGGTTGTCCATTGTGTGTGTGTGTAGGTGGTTGTGGGTGTGTGTATGTTCAGTCCGTGTGTTAATGTGGGTCAGATGTCAGGAGGCAGAGTTCAAGAGTCTGACAGCTGTGGGGAAGAAGCTGTTGATCTTAGTCCAGAGGCTCCTGCAGCGCCTCCCAGAGGGCAGGAGGGTGAAGAGTCCATGTGATGGGTGACTGGGGTCTTTGATGATTTTCCCAGCCCTTTTCAGACACCGCTTCCTGTAGATGTCTTTTATGGCAGGAAGTGGTGCTCCGGCGATGCGCTGGGCAGTTTTCACGACCCTCTGCAACGCCTTCCGGTCCGAGGCAGAGCAGTTCCCGTACCAGACTGTTATACAGTTGGTCAGGATGCTCTCGATGGTGCAGCGATAGAAGTCCACCAGGATGTCTGAGGACAGGTGGTTCTTCCTCAGAGTCCTCAAGAAGAAGAGGCGCTGGTGAGCCTTCTTGACCAGCTTGGAGCAGTTGGTCGTCCAGGTGAGATCCTCGGAGATGTGGACTCCCAGGAACTTGAAGCTGCTCACACGCTCCACAGCCATCCCCTTAATGTGGATGGGTGGATGTGGGTCAGCATTCCTCCTGTAGTCCATGATGAGCTCCTTGGTCTTCTCGGTGTTAAGCAGCAGGTTGTTTCTTTATGCTGTAAAGTTGGACATTTTAAAATGAAACTTTATGGGGGACCGACTCACTGCTGCCTCCGCTGGACGGAAGAGGAACTGCAGGCTTTCATTTAAATAATTGCATTGTTCTACACGAGTTTCTACACGAGCTTGTATAAAGGCTGTTTAAGTCTTGAGCTCTTTTATTTTGATGTACTAGAATAAATAATTTAGTGCACACACTCCAAACAAGGAGAGAAGTTTTCACATATCTGTGTTATAAACAAAGGCTGATTGCCTTCCGACTCTCCAGCATGCAGCTCCAGCTGTAACAAGAACTACAAAGACCAATTTGTACCAAACGTCACATGGTCGATTGTGTGTGGCGCTCAGATAATGCAGCAGAGATAAAATTTGAAACTTCTGCTTTGACGTCAACAGAAATTAGTGGAATGACCAAACACGTGTGCTGCAGATGGGACTTTCACAGAGTCGACACACCGACATGTTTTTGTAAAAGTCCACTTCCAGGAAATTTTTCTGACCCACTCTGCTCCATCAAAGGCTGTCTTCCTATTTTCCTGCCTTTATTAAGCTCCTGCATTAAAGAAGAAATGTGGCTCTGTTGGAAGCAAAGGAGTCACTTCTTAAAAGCACTCTTAGTCGTCTGAATAACACCCACCTCAGCCACATTTGCTTTTGTGCTCGGAGTTGCTGTCATTAAGCCAGCCAAAAGAAAAACTCATTTCCATCTCTCTTATTGCCATTCATATGACTTTCATTAAATCCAGCAGTCGAGATTTCTTTGTCAACAAGGAGCTAAAACGCCCGAGCACTGACAGAAAAATTATTCAGTCATTACACGAGCCAAGCTGAGACATGCCAGGAGAAGAAAAGCCCATGAAATGGTATTATCTGCTTCAAAATGACTGTTTTATTGGTTTCACAATTAATTTGCCTGCCTGTTTATTTTTCAAGTCACGTGTTTTTAAATTGCTTTGCTTTTCATATTTGACCTGTCTTGTTATCGTCCTGTCGCCCTTTTGTGGAGCACTCTGAAGTCTCCCAACTCTGATTGAGAAATAATAAAACAACATTAAAGCGACGAATAAAAGATTGTAATAAGGAGGCATCCCATACCAGATGAGAGACCTCACCAAGGACGTGTCCAGGGGGCTCGCTGTGATGTGAAGGAGCTGTGGCTCTGCTCTTCAGCCTCTCTGGAGCTGCGTCCGCTCTGAAAGCGACATGGTGACCAGATGGCAACATTCTGCGTCTTCACGCTAGTCACAAAAAGTAGTTGGGACCAGAGACAAACTTTTCTCAACTTCCAGAGAAGAGACTGAAGCAACTACCAATGTAAAGAATAACATATTTGCCACACTAACATGCGTCTCAGATCATCAAACACATTTTAATATTAGATAAATGTAACCTGAATAATAAGTTCAGTTTTTAAAGTGAAGCAGGCTAAAAGACTTCAAAGCAGCACGATCTAAAGGAAGAGCTGCGAAACAAACAGTCTGAAAGGTTACAGAGACGTGTAAGGCTGTGAGACTGCAGTGAGAGCCACACATGGAGGAAACCTGGAACAGTGCTGAAGATTCCCGGGAGCGACTGATCGGTCTACTAAAATTACTCCAAGAGTCCATCGACAACTCATCCATGAGGTCAAAGAAGAATGTAGAACAACATCTAAAGACCTGCAGGCCTCACTCAGCTCAGTTAAGGTCAGAGGTCATGATTCAACAATAAGAAAGAGGCAGGGCAAAAATGACCTCCGTGAGAGAGTCCCAGGAGAACACAAATGCTGGTCTCACATCTGCCAACAAACATCTGGATAATACTCAGAGACAGAAGCAGAACTTTCTGGAAGGTCTTCCATCAAACATGATGGAATATCACAGCAGTCAAACATGGCGTTGGCGCGATGGTCCGGGACTCATTTCCTCATGAGCCAGCGTGCAAAATCCTATCTGGGATGGAAGAACTCGGCTAGTTGATCCAAAGTCATGAAGCTGAAACTTTAAAAAGACTGGACTCACATCAGTCTGGGTGTTTCTATCAGCAGTCTACGAAGACATGGGGAACAAAAGGATCTGAGTGCAAAGTGATTATTGAGAATCATACCTGCAGGAACACCATTAAACTCCTTTATACAAGAAAGACTTTGAAGGTAAGCTCCTACCCTGTGCTTCCATTCTGCCTATTTATCTCTGTGATTGCTTAATGTTAGTTGAGCAGTATGAACAGAGTACTCGGTAATTACCAGCCGAGAACGTCTCATCTCTAATTTCCCTGCTCCATTTGATTCATTAAAGTCTTGCAGTTATGTTTTGTAAGGAGAACATGAAGAGTTTAACTCTGAGAGCGAAAAAAAGCAGGCAGGGTGAGTGTTAGACAAGAATTTCACAATAAAAGCACAGCTTTAACCCTTGAACAGCTTTTACAGCTTCTCAGAACAATTCAGCACATTTCACCTCAGCCAGCATATTTTTCCTGAATCCCTAATTACAGCCTTTCATCAAACATGAAGAATCAGCGTTTCTGACTGAAACAAGGCTCATTGTTCTTTGTTGCCGCTTTGCAGAAAAGAGTTTAGACGTCGACATGTCGGTTCTGATCCTCGCAGCTCGCAGACAATATCGCCGGGCGGTATTTTGGCAGCTTTTCCTTTTCCAGGCGTGACGGGTTTTGTCCAAACCTGCAAGGCCATGGGAGCTGACTGCCTAACACAATGAAAGAAGAAAGTAATTTAACAAGTGGTCCCTTGATCTCTTCTCAGTCTGCTTCCTCGTGTTTCTATTTGTTCATATCCAAACTGATCCCTCCTGTTGCTGTTTTCTTTGGCTGCCTCATTTTAATCTTTCTGCATCTCCTCTCTCTGATCCATTGTACACTGCAGCTGTACCACAATTACCTCAACAGAAAAGGAAAAATCCACATAGAAACTCACAGCTTTATGCTTCTTAATCCATTTCTGATATTTCCGTAGAAACAATTGGACATAATTCTGTAAGCATCTGTTTTAAAGGTATTAAAAAAGGTACAGCTAGTTGTTATACCGGGTACGCACTTTTAAAAAACACTGCGTCCTTGATACCGTGACTGATATTGTAGACTTTACAATCAGCTCTCAGCCTGACATGAACAAACTCACTGCCAAAGGAGAAAAAAACAGATAGGTGTTTTGAACAGGATCGTCAGCTCTCCCTGCTCATATTCAGAACACACATATTTCATTTTTAGGATCTCTGTGGTGCTGATGACCCAGTTTGATCCAAGCTTTGGCTGTGGGACAGATGGCTGTGCTGACAGCTGGTTTATGAGTATGAGCGTTTGCATTGATATACCAAGTCTGATTTTCACCAAATGTGTAAAAATCATGGTGAAAATCCCCACCACCAACCTGTGGGCTGCACTCTGCACGGTGTGCTCATTTAGGTTTTATACTTCCTGTGTTCGTGAGGCCATCAGAGTCCCAGCCACGTAAATTTGATCAATGGACAGTGAGTGAGAACGTCTTTTTACATTTACATTACAATGCACCGATGATCTGCCCAGGCAGTGGACTTCAAAGAGTCTCTAGCTGTTTGTGTCCATCCAAAGAATAATCCATACTTGTTTATTTATAAAAAGAGGATTCACCCCCCCGGGTCGCTACTAAAAAAGAAGCCTACATGTTGGACTTGGTTTCACTTTCATCTGAAGAAGCTCCCAGTTGTTGATGATCAGTATGTTTCAAAAAAATGACACCAATAACTATCAACTATAGTTTCAGGACTTATCTGAAATCCAAGGTAGGACTTGAATCAGTTCTTCAGGCAATTCCCATATTCCGTTCTCATGGCTGGCCGCACAATTTCACCATCATTCAGGTTCTTATTTGGCCTGGGCTTGCCGTCACTGGTTCCTCCAGGATCCTTTGTAGCAGTTGAAAAAACAGTCTACACAAACAGTGCAGGACAATGAATTTCTATTCTATACTGGGTTCTTAACATGAGCCCATTAAGTTCTTTTCCTCCAAAATGGATCTTAACAAATATTATACATCATGTATAACCAAATACTTAAGAGTGTACTCTGATTACCAATGTATTAATAACAAATATTTCTCTTAGCTTTTCCAAGTTGCCACAGTTACAGTAACTTGTTTTTAGCTGTAACAAATTATTTTATCACAATGGGAATGAAATCCCAACTCCCAGCGCAGTGCTACACCAGCCGCACCTCCGTACCATAGCAAAGTACATCCCAGAGCTAGACCCTAAAGCCGAAATACTCCTGCTACTAGGGAGAGACATTTTACAGGCACACAAGGTCAGGCAGAGAATTAATGGCCCCCATAATGCCCCCTTCACCCAGCGCCTAGACCTAGGGTGGGTTGTAGTTGGGGAGGTCTGTCTGGGTAATGTTCATAGGCCTACAGTCAGCACCCTGAAGACAGTCGTTCTGGAAAATGGCCGCCCTACAGTTTTCAAACCATGCAATAGCCTTCTGCAACTCAAAGAAATGCCACACACAAACAGGCCAGGTAAAGCGCCCAAACAAACTCTGGGTCGAATGGTTTTTAACCGAACAGATAACGACAACAAACCAGCTCACTCAATACAGAACACTCTCTTTCTAAAAATGATGGACAATGCTATGTACAGAGACGTGGACAACAGTTGGGTCGCCCCACTTCTATTTAAGCAACCCCGCCAGCAATTACCAAACAACAGACAGCAGGTGGCCACAAGCTTCTCCTCCTTAAAACGCACCCTTAATAGGAAACCTGAAATGCGGGAGCATTATGTGGCCTTCATGAAAAAAATCCTCTCCAGTGGTCACGCTGAGGTGGCCCCCCCACTGGAAAAGGGAGAAGAGTGTTGGTATCTTCCAACATTTGGAGTCTACCACCCACAAAAACCCAATCAGATCAGGGTTGTCTTCGATTCTAGCGCCCAGTACTTGGGTGTCTCACTTAACAATGTCCTCCTTACTGGCCCTGATTTAAACAACACACTTGTCGAAGTTCTTCTCCGCTTCCGGACAGAAAGTGTTGCAATCATGGCAGATATACAGCAAATGTTTCACTGTTTTATGGTACGCGAAGACCACTGCAACTTCCTCCGTTTTCTGTAGCATAGGGACAACGACCTAAACAAAGAAGTTGTTGAGTACCGGATGAAAGTCCACGTGTTTGGCAACTCAACATCCCCCACTGTTGCCATTTATGGACTACGCAAGGCCATCAGAGCAGGTTCGAAAGACTATGGTGCAGATACAGTAAAGTTGGTGGAGAGGCACTTTTACGTAGATGACGGCATGATCTCTGTCCCCTCTCCTGCTGAGGCTATAGACTTGCTTCAAAGAACACAAGCCTCACTCGCTGAATCCAACCTGCGCCTGCATAAGTTCGTTTCCAACTCTCAGGAAGTTATGCAGGCCTTCTGCCCAGAAGATTGTGCTCCTGTCATTAAAAACTTAGATTTAAGTGGTGAAGAGACACAATCCCAGCGAAGCCTTGGACTCATTTGGGAAATAACAAGAGACACATTCACTTACTCAGTGGCCACCTCAAGCAAGCCATTCACTCGCCGTGGCGTATTGTCCTCTGGCAATAGCGTCTTCGATCCCCTGGGCCTATTGGCACCCGTTACAATCCAAGGAAGGGCCCTACTCAGAGAGCTTACTTCAGAATGTTCAGATTGGGACATACCCCTTCCAGAGGACAAACAAAGCAGATGGGAAACGTGGAGAAATTCCCTTCAGGATCTAAGAGAACTACATGTTCCCAGAACCTACACATCCACCTCACTAAGTCGAGCAAAGCGAAAGGAACTGTGTTTATTCTCAGATGCATCTACTAAGGCCATAGGAGCTGTAGCCTACTTAAAGGCAGTTCAAACAGATGGGAAGGTCGAGGTTGGGTTCATAATGGGCAAAGCAAAACTAGCCCCCGTCAGAACCTACAATACCAAGACTTGAACTATGTGCAGCCGTCTTGGCAGCAGAAATGGCTGACCTCATTCAAGATGAGTTGGACTTAGACTTTGATGCAGTGCACTTCTATACGGACAGTAAGGTAGTGCTTGGCTACATCTGTAATGAGTCAAAAAGGTTTTACACATACGTTCACAACAGAGTACAGCGCATTCGCCAGTCATCAAAGCCAGAACAGTGGCATTATGTGCGCACAGAGGAAAATCCAGCAGACCATGCGTCTAGGTCACTGTCGGCATTCCAACTAAAAAAGTCCACCTGGTTCACCGGACCACCCTTCATCCACCGTCCTGCCGCAGAGACAACACAACTGAGTGGAATGTTTGACCTGATTGAACCAGATAAGGACTCAGAAATTAGACCAGAAGTAAAAACCTACGCCACTCACCTCCAAGTACTCATCTGTAAGCGTTTTGAGCACTTTTCTACCTTTCAGTCTCTAGTCAGAGCCATAGCAAATCTTATCCACATTGCAAAGTCCTTCAATGGGACTAATCCAAACAAAAAATGCAAAGGCTGGCACAAATAACAACGAGACGGCCTACCTGAAGGAGATTAGGAATCTGGAGAACTGGTGCCAGAGGAACAACCTCCTTCTAAACGTCAGTAAGACAAAGGAGCTGATAGTGGACTTCAGCACTAAGCAGGAGAGGAACTACCAGACCCCCGTCATCAACGAGTGCCCAGTGGAGAGAGTGGACAGCTTCAAATACCTCGGAGTTCACATCACGCAGGACCTGTCATGGTCCTGTCACATCAACACCGTGGTGAAAAAGGCCCGACAGCGTCTCTACCACCTCAGACGCTTGAGAGACTTCCAACTGCCCTCCAAGGTGCTCAGGAACTTTTACTCGTGCACCATAGAGAGCATCCTGGCGGGAAACATCTTAACCTGGTTCGGGAACAGCACCATGCAGGACAGACGAGCTCTACAGAGGGTTGTGCGGTCAGCTGAGCGCACCATCCGCTCCGAGCTCCCTGACCTGCACTCAATCTACAGCAGGCGGTGCTGGACCAAGGCCAGGAAGATCGTGAAGGACCTCAGCCATCCCAACAACAGACTGTTCTCTCTGTTGAGGTCAGGAAAGCGATTCCGCTCCCTGAAGACCAACACAGAGAGACTGAGGAGGAGCTTCTTCCCGCAGGCGATACGGTCTCTCAATCACACCACCACACAGTACTGACCCACACATATGGTTCTTACACACACACTGGACTTTCTGGACATTGTTTTTGCACAACACTGGTCACTATATTCTTCATTTCCGGTTAATACTTGTACAGCTGCTGTTATTGTGTATATATTTATTTATATTTGATCTTCATACATTCTTATATAGTTCTATATTGTGTATTTTGTTGTACAGTTATTTTATTTTCAACTTTAATTTATATATTTTATCTTATTCTTTCCAGTTAAATTTACCCTTCATTCTAATTTGTGTTGTACAGTTATTTCATTTTTACTTAATTTATATTTTATTCCTTCCTAGTTAAATTTACCCTTTTTAATTTTTCATATTTATTTCCTATCTTATTCATAGCCTTTCCTTTTTTGTTTTCTTTAGGTCATCATGTTTACCTGCATGAGTTCGAGAGCTGTGCATATTGAGGTAATCGAATCTCTGGACACATCCAGCTGCATAAACGCCCTCCGCCGCTTCTTCGCTCTGAGAGGCCCCGCCAAACAGCTGCTATCTGACCGTGGCACAAATTTTCTTAGCACTTCAAAGGAACTTGGAATGGATAAATCACTCCAACAGTACCTAAATATCCAAGGCTGCAGTTGGGAGTTTAATCCACCACATGCATCCCACATGGGAGGCTCTTGGGAGCGCATGATCGGAGTCGGCCGCAGAATCCTGGACTCCATGCTACTACAAAATAAGATTCAACTGACTCACGACGTGTTATGCACACTCATGGCTGAGGTTACAGCCATAATAAATGCAAGGCCGCTCGTCCCAATGTCCTCTGATCCAGAGAACCCTTTCGTCCTATCTCCTTCAATGCTCCTTACGCAGAAATCTTACCTCCTATCCCCACCTGGAGACTTTTCAGATAAAGACCTCTACAATAAACAATGGAGACGGGTCCAAGTCCTTTCCAACCAGTTCTGGACACGCTGGAGGCGAGAGTATCACCCACATTGCAGTAAAGGCAGAAATGGACCGGATCGCGCAGAAACCTCCAAGTTGGCGACCTGGTTCTGCTCAAGGACAAGCAGGTTGCACGAAACAGCTGGCGCATGGCCAGGGTCACTGCCACATTCCCAAGCAAGGACGATCGAGTAAGGAAAATTGAAGTAAAGACATGCAATCAAGGGTGCATAAAGACATTTATGCGACCAGTTACAGAAGTTATCCTCCTCATGCCAAAGAACTGAATGCATAATGTTTGTTTAACATAGTGGCCTCCCGAGGCCAGGCAGGGAGTGTGTTGCCCTTAAGGCATTTCTCTGAATAAATAGGTTCATAAGTTTGAAATAAATAATTCTAAAAAGATTTGCCATTAAAAAATTAATATGTGTTGTTTAAATGAATAATTCATGCGTTACATACTGTGGCGGAGGCGTGGCCCCGGGCGCAGCTGCAGGGGAGGGATCTTTGTCTCTTGGATGAGGGCATTAGCTCGTATTTTTTCCCGCCTGCTAAATCCCCAGCGGCGTGTCGGCAAGCAGAAATGGGCTCTTCCATGCAAACAAGGCTTTTATGAGACTCCTGAACCTTTTATGTCGTTTACTGAAGCTTTACATCCCTGTTTACTGCAGAACTTCACAACACTGAACCCATGAAGATCTTTCAGAACTTTCTAACACTGCACAGTTCCAGTGAGAAATAAATTCAGCTAAGAAAACCCTTTAGCTCGCAGGTTGGTACGTAGCGTGAGCTCAAACTTCCTGCTGAGAGACGTGGCAACGTCTCGGCTTCTCAATTAGCCGCGGTGTGGAGCGAGCACCATGTCCGCTGGCAGCACAATAAAGTTTATTCAAACAAGACGACTCTGTCTTCAATAACCATAGACTGCTGCTGATTTTTGGACCAAGAAGTGATGATAGTGACACTTTATGGGAGCATCACACAGACACAAATAAAAGTGCTCAGTAACATCCAGTAATAGAATAGAATAGAATTCAACTTTATTGTCATTGCACATGCACAGGTACAGGGCAACGAAATGCAGTTTGCATCCATCCAGAAGTGCTTTAGTGATATAGATATATTACAATATATATTAGCAATAATATAGATATGTGAGTATATTACAGAAATGGGTCTATTATGGTATGTTATAATGTACACGGTATGAAGTATGTTGTGAATATTCTATAACTATAAGTATGTACAGGCTGTAGTGAGTACAAGCTATGTACAGGATATGAACAGGATATAAATATGAAAAACTATACAGAATCTTCCTGACGATACTGTACAGTCTTATGTATGCAGAACTGTGACTTATGCTAAGTTAGACGACATTGCAGCCTTGTGTATGTGATTAAAAATAGTCATTACTCGTACAGGCGAACGATTATTTACACAGAGAACTATACAGTAAGGGCATGCCTTAAGTACGCTCTATATAATAGTGCTAGTGGTGTGTGAGTACTGTACGCGCAGGATGCATCGCACGATGAGGATCGAGGCAAGACGGAAATTCTCAGGAAATTAAGTAGTGGTTTAAATTTAGCCACAGCTCCATGGTCAGCATCCTACTAGAGATATCAGTGAACGGAAGAGGGGGCCAGGGTTTCTACCGCGTGCAGAGCGGGGTCTGGGAATAGCCGTCCAGGAGTCGTCGGCCAAACCAGACACCGAGAATTATCTGCGGATGATCTAGAGAGACAAGGGTTAGCAAGCAGACTTTCCACGCGGGGCTTAAGCTTAAAACTGCGTGCATGGCTGAGCAAACGTTAGGTTCCTAGAAGTAGTTCGTCTATTTTCAAGATTTTAGTCACCGCGTGCGCGGAGTCTCTAGTCTATCTTCTCGCTCTTAAGTAGCGGGAGCAAACAAGGTGAGGAGCCACAGGTGATTGCCTACAGGTGGTGGAGGCCGGGAGCTCACAATGAGCTCCGCCCAGGCAGCGAGCAGAGAGAGAGGAGAAAGAAAAGACAAAACATAACATGTAGCCACACAGGGCCAGCCGAGCAGGCACGGGGACCATGACAGAGTGGTGGTTCAGTCCATGTTATTATTGTGTGTTTGAGGGTACGGTTGTCCATTGTGTGTGTGTGTAGGTGGTTGTGGGTGTGTGTATGTTCAGTCTGTTTAACGTGGGTCAGATGTCAGGAGGCAGAGTTCAGGAGTCTGACAGCTGTGGGGAAGAAGCTGTTCCGGTACCTGGTGGTCTTAGTCCGGAGGCTCCTGTAGCGCCTCCCAGAGGGCAGGAGGGTGAAGAGTCCATGTGATGGGTGACTGGGGTCTTTGATGATTTTCCCAGCCCTTTTCAGACACCGCTTCCTGTAGATGTCCTTTATGGCAGGAAGTGGTGCTCCGGCGATGCGCTGGGCAGTTTTCACGACCCTCTGCAACGCCTTCCGGTCCGAGGCAGAGCAGTTCCCGTACCAGACTGTTATACAGTTGGTCAGGATGCTCTCGATGGTGCAGCGATAGAAGTTCACCAGGATGTCTGAGGACAGGTGGTTCTTCCTCAGAGTCCTCAAGAAGAAGAGGCGCTGGTGAGCCTTCTTGACCAGCTTGGAGCAGTTGGTCGTCCAGATGAGATCCTCGGAGATGTGGACTCCCAGGAACTTGAAGCTGCTCACACGCTCCACAGCCGTCCCCTTAATGTGGATGGGTGGATGTGGGTCAGCATTCCTCCTGTAGTCCATGATGAGCTCCTTGGTCTTCTCGGTGTTAAGCAGCAGGTTGTTTCTTTATGCTGTAAAGTTGGACATTTTAAAATGAAACTTTATGGGGGACCGACTCACTGCTGCCTCCGCTGGACGGAAGAGGAACTGCAGGCTTTCATTTAAATAATTGCATTGTTCTACACGAGTTTCTACACGAGCTTGTATAAAGGCTGTTTAAGTCTTGAGCTCTTTTATTTTGATGTACTAGAATAAATAATTTAGTGCACACACTCCAAACAAGGAGAGAAGTTTTCACATATCTGTGTTATAAACAAAGGCTGATTGCCTTCCGACTCTCCAGCATGCAGCTCCAGCTGTAACAAGAACTACAAAGACCAATTTGTACCAAACGTCACATGGTCGATTGTGTGTGGCGCTCAGATAATGCAGCAGAGATAAAATTTGAAACTTCTGCTTTGACGTCAACAGAAATTAGTGGAATGACCAAACACGTGTGCTGCAGATGGGACTTTCACAGAGTCGACACACCGACATGTTTTTGTAAAAGTCCACTTCCAGGAAATTTTTCTGACCCACTCTGCTCCATCAAAGGCTGTCTTCCTATTTTCCTGCCTTTATTAAGCTCCTGCATTAAAGAAGAAATGTGGCTCTGTTGGAAGCAAAGGAGTCACTTCTTAAAAGCACTCTTAGTCGTCTGAATAACACCCACCTCAGCCACATTTGCTTTTGTGCTCGGAGTTGCTGTCATTAAGCCAGCCAAAAGAAAAACTCATTTCCATCTCTCTTATTGCCATTCATATGACTTTCATTAAATCCAGCAGTCGAGATTTCTTTGTCAACAAGGAGCTAAAACGCCCGAGCACTGACAGAAAAATTATTCAGTCATTACACGAGCCAAGCTGAGACATGCCAGGAGAAGAAAAGCCCATGAAATGGTATTATCTGCTTCAAAATGACTGTTTTATTGGTTTCACAATTAATTTGCCTGCCTGTTTATTTTTCAAGTCGCGTGTTTTTAAATTGCTTTGCTTTTCATATTTGACCTGTCTTGTTATCGTCCTGTCGCCCTTTTGTGGAGCACTCTGAAGTCTCCCAACTCTAATTGAGAAATAATAAAACAACATTAAAGCGACGAATAAAAGATTGTAATAAGGAGGCATCCCATACCAGATGAGAGACCTCACCAAGGACGTGTCCAGGGGGCTCGCTGTGATGTGAAGGAGCTGTGGCTCTGCTCTTCAGCCTCTCTGGAGCTGCGTCCGCTCTGAAAGCGACATGGTGACCAGATGGCGACATTCTGCGTCTTCACGCTAGTCACAAAAAGTAGTTGGGACCAGAGACAAACTTTTCTCAACTTCCAGAGAAGAGACTGAAGCAACTACCAATGTAAAGAATAACATATTTGCCACACTAACATGCGTCTCAGATCATCAAACACATTTTAATATTAGATAAATGTAACCTGAATAATAAGTTCAGTTTTTAAAGTGAAGCAGGCTAAAAGACTTCAAAGCAGCACGATCTAAAGGAAGAGCTGCGAAACAAACAGTCTGAAAGGTTACAGAGACGTGTAAGGCTGTGAGACTGCAGTGAGAGCCACACATGGAGGAAACCTGGAACAGTGCTGAAGATTCCCGGGAGCGACTGATCGGTCTACTAAAATTACTCCAAGAGTCCATCGACAACTCATCCATGAGGTCAAAGAAGAATGTAGAACAACATCTAAAGACCTGCAGGCCTCACTCAGCTCAGTTAAGGTCAGAGGTCATGATTCAACAATAAGAAAGAGGCAGGGCAAAAATGACCTCCGTGAGAGAGTCCCAGGAGAACACAAATGCTGGTCTCACATCTGCCAACAAACATCTGGATAATACTCAGAGACAGAAGCAGAACTTTCTGGAAGGTCTTCCATCAAACATGATGGAATATCACAGCAGTCAAACATGGCGTTGGCGCGATGGTCCTGGACTCATTTCCTCATGAGCCAGCGTGCAAAATCCTATCTGGGATGGAAGAACTCGGCTAGTTGATCCAAAGTCATGAAGCTGAAACTTTAAAAAGACTGGACTCACATCAGTCTGGGTGTTTCTATCAGCAGTCTACGAAGACATGGGGAACAAAAGGATCTGAGTGCAAAGTGATTATTGAGAATCATACCTGCAGGAACACCATTAAACTCCTTTATACAAGAAAGACTTTGAAGGTAAGCTCCTACCCTGTGCTTCCATTCTGCCTATTTATCTCTGTGATTGCTTAATGTTAGTTGAGCAGTATGAACAGAGTACTCGGTAATTACCAGCCGAGAACGTCTCATCTCTAATTTCCCTGCTCCATTTGATTCATTAAAGTCTTGCAGTTATGTTTTGTAAGGAGAACATGAAGAGTTTAACTCTGAGAGCGAAAAAAAGCAGGCAGGGTGAGTGTTAGACAAGAATTTCACAATAAAAGCACAGCTTTAACCCTTGAACAGCTTTTACAGCTTCTCAGAACAATTCAGCACATTTCACCTCAGCCAGCATATTTTTCCTGAATCCCTAATTACAGCCTTTCATCAAACATGAAGAATCAGCGTTTCTGACTGAAACAAGGCTCATTGTTCTTTGTTGCCGCTTTGCAGAAAAGAGTTTAGACGTCGACATGTCGGTTCTGATCCTCGCAGCTCGCAGACAATATCGCCGGGCGGTATTTTGGCAGCTTTTCCTTTTCCAGGCGTGACGGGTTTTGTCCAAACCTGCAAGGCCATGGGAGCTGACTGCCTAACACAATGAAAGAAGAAAGTAATTTAACAAGTGGTCCCTTGATCTCTTCTCAGTCTGCTTCCTCGTGTTTCTATTTGTTCATATCCAAACTGATCCCTCCTGTTGCTGTTTTCTTTGGCTGCCTCATTTTAATCTTTCTGCATCTCCTCTCTCTGATCCATTGTACACTGCAGCTGTACCACAATTACCTCAACAGAAAAGGAAAAATCCACATAGAAACTCACAGCTTTATGCTTCTTAATCCATTTCTGATATTTCCGTAGAAACAATTGGACATAATTCTGTAAGCATCTGTTTTAAAGGTATTAAAAAAGGTACAGCTAGTTGTTATACCGGGTACGCACTTTTAAAAAACACTGCGTCCTTGATACCGTGACTGATATTGTAGACTTTACAATCAGCTCTCAGCCTGACATGAACAAACTTACTGCCAAAGGAGAAAAAAACAGATAGGTGTTTTGAACAGGATCGTCAGCTCTCCCTGCTCATATTCAGAACACACATATTTCATTTTTAGGATCTCTGTGGTGCTGATGACCCAGTTTGATCCAAGCTTTGGCTGTGGGACAGATGGCTGTGCTGACAGCTGGTTTATGAGTATGAGCGTTTGCATTGATATACCAAGTCTGATTTTCACCAAATGTGTAAAAATCATGGTGAAAATCCCCACCACCAACCTGTGGGCTGCACTCTGCACGGTGTGCTCATTTAGGTTTTATACTTCCTGTGTTCGTGAGGCCATCAGAGTCCCAGCCACGTAAATTTGATCAATGGACAGTGAGTGAGAACGTCTTTTTACATTTACATTACAATGCACCGATGATCTGCCCAGGCAGTGGACTTCAAAGAGTCTCTAGCTGTTTGTGTCCATCCAAAGAATAATCCATACTTGTTTATTTATAAAAAGAGGATTCACCCCCCCGGGTCGCTACTAAAAAAGAAGCCTACATGTTGGACTTGGTTTCACTTTCATTTGAAGAAGCTCCCAGTTGTTGATGATCAGTATGTTTCAAAAAAAATGACACCAATAACTATCAACTATAGTTTCAGGACTTATCTGAAATCCAAGGTAGGACTTGAATCAGTTCTTCAGGCAATTCCCATATTCCGTTCTCATGGCTGGCCGCACAATTTCACCATCATTCAGGTTCTTATTTGGCCTGGGCTTGCCGTCACTGGTTCCTCCAGGATCCTTTGTAGCAGTTGAAAAAACAGTCTACACAAACAGTGCAGGACAATGAATTTCTATTCTATACTGGGTTCTTAACATGAGCCCATTAAGTTCTTTTCCTCCAAAATGGATCTTAACAAATATTATACATCATGTATAACCAAATACTTAAGAGTGTACTCTGATTACCAATGTATTAATAACAAATATTTCTCTTAGCTTTTCCAAGTTGCCACAGTTACAGTAACTTGTTTTTAGCTGTAACAAATTATTTTATCACAATGGGAATGAAATCCCAACTCCCAGCGCAGTGCTACACCAGCCGCACCTCCGTACCATAGCAAAGTACATCCCAGAGCTAGACCCTAAAGCCGAAATACTCCTGCTACTAGGGAGAGACATTTTACAGGCACACAAGGTCAGGCAGAGAATTAACGGCCCCCATAATGCCCCCTTCGCCCAGCGCCTAGACCTAGGGTGGGTTGTAGTTGGGGAGGTCTGTCTGGGTAATGTTCATAGGCCTACAGTCAGCACCCTGAAGACAGTCGTTCTGGAAAATGGCCGCCCTACAGTTTTCAAACCATGCAATAGCCTTCTGCAACTCAAAGAAATGCCACACACAAACAGGCCAGGTAAAGCGCCCGAACAAACTCTGGGTCAAAGGTTTTTAACCGGACAGATAACGACAACAAACCAGCTCACTCAATACAGAGACACTCTCTTTCTAAAAATGATGGACAATGCTATGTACAGAGACGTGGACAACAGTTGGGTCGCCCCACTTCCATTTAAGGAACCCCGCCAGCAATTACCAAACAACAGACAGCAGGTGGCACAGTTGGTCGCCACAGACCGCAGAATTACAAAAAGAGACGCCCGAGTCTCCTCCTTAAAACGCACCCTTAATAGGAAACCTGAAATGCGGGAGCATTATGTGGCCTTCATGGAAAAAATCCTCTCCAATGGTCACGCTGAGGTGGCCCCCCCACTGGAAAAGGGAGAAGAGTGTTGGTATCTTCCAACATTTGGAGTCTACCACCCCACAAAAACCCAATCAGATCAGGGTTGTCTTCGATTCTAGCGCCCAGTACTTGGGTGTCTCACTTAACAGATGTCCTCCTTACTGGCCCTGATTTAAACAACACACTTGTCGGAGTTCTTCTCCGCTTCCGGACAGAAAGTGTTGCAATCATGGCAGATATACAGCAAATGTTTCACTGTTTTATGGTACGCGAAGACCACCGCAACTTCCTCCGTTTTCTGTGGCATAGGGACAACGACCCAAACAACGAAGTTGTCGAGTACCGGATGAAAGTCCACGTGTTTGGCAACTCAACATCCCCCGCTGTTGCCATTTATGGACTACGCAAGGCCATCAGAGCAGGTTCGAAAGACTATGGTGCAGATACAGTAAAGTTCGTGGAGAGGCACTTTTACGTAGATGACGGCTTGATCTCTGTCCCCTCTCCTGCTGAGGCTATAGACTTGCTTCAAAGAACACAAGCCTCACTCGCTGAATCCAACCTGCGCCTGCATAAGTTCGTTTCCAACTCTCAGGCAGTTATGCAGGCCTTCTGCCCAGAAGATTGTGCTCCTGTCATTAAAAACTTAGATTTAAGTGGTGAAGAGACACAATCCCAGCGAAGCCTTGGACTCATTTGGGAAATAACAAGAGACACATTCACTTACTCAGTGGCCACCTCAAGCAAGCCATTCACTCGCCGTGGCGTATTGTCCTCTGTCAATAGCGTCTTCGATCCCCTGGGCCTATTGGCACCCGTTACAATCCAAGGAAGGGCCCTACTCAGAGAGCTTACTTCAGAATGTTCAGATTGGGACGTACCCCTTCCAGAGGACAAACAAAGCAGATGGGAAACGTGGAGAAATTCCCTTCAGGATCTAAGAGAACTACATGTTCCCAGAACCTACACATCCACCTCACTAAGTCGAGCAAAGCGAAAGGAACTGTGTTTATTCTCAGATGCATCTACTAAGGCCATAGGAGCTGTAGCCTACTTAAAGGCAGTTCAAACAGATGGGAAGGTCGAGGTTGGGTTCATAATGGGCAAAGCAAAACTAGCCCCCCTGTCAGAACCTACAATACCAAGACTTGAACTATGTGCAGCCGTCTTGGCAGCAGAAATGGCTGACCTCATTCAAGATGAGTTGGACTTAGACTTTGATGCAGTGCACTTCTATACGGACAGTAAGGTAGTGCTTGGCTACATCTGTAATGAGTCAAAAAGGTTTTACACATACGTTCACAACAGAGTACAGCGCATTCGCCAGTCATCAAAGCCAGAACAGTGGCATTATGTGCGCACAGAGGAAAATCCAGCAGACCATGCGTCTAGGTCACTGTCGGCATTCCAACTAAAAAAGTCCACCTGGTTCACCGGACCACCCTTCATCCACCGTCCTGCCGCAGAGACAACACAACTGAGTGGAAGGTTTGACCTGATTGAACCAGATAAGGACTCAGAAATTAGACCAGAAGTAAAAACTTACGTCACTCACCTCCAAGTACTCATCTGTAAGCGTTTTGAGCACTTTTCTACTTTTCAGTCTTTAGTCAGAGCCATAGCAAATCTTATCCACATTGCAAAGTCCTTCAATGGGACTAATCCAAACAAAAAATGCAAAGGCTGGCACAAATAACAACGAGACGGCCTACCTGAAGGAGATTAGGAATCTGGAGAACTGGTGCCAGAGGAACAACCTCCTTCTAAACGTCAGTAAGACAAAGGAGCTGATAGTGGACTTCAGCACTAAGCAGGAGAGGAACTACCAGACCCCCGTCATCAACGAGTGCCCAGTGGAGAGAGTGGACAGCTTCAAATACCTCGGAGTTCACATCACGCAGGACCTGTCATGGTCCTGTCACATCAACACCGTGGTGAAAAAGGCCCGACAGCGTCTCTACCACCTCAGACGCTTGAGAGACTTCCAACTGCCCTCCAAGGTGCTCAGGAACTTTTACTCGTGCACCATAGAGAGCATCCTGACGGGAAACATCTTAACCTGGTTCGGGAACAGCACCATGCAGGACAGACGAGCTCTACAGAGGGTTGTGCGGTCAGCTGAGCGCACCATCCGCTCCGAGCTCCCTGACCTGCACTCAATCTACAGCAGGCGGTGCTGGACCAAGGCCAGGAAGATCGTGAAGGACCTCAGCCATCCCAACAACAGACTGTTCTCTCTGTTGAGGTCAGGAAAGCGATTCCGCTCCCTGAAGACCAACACAGAGAGACTGAGGAGGAGCTTCTTCCCGCAGGCGATACGGTCTCTCAATCACACCACCACACAGTACTGACCCACACATATGGTTCTTACACACACACTGGACTTTCTGGACATTGTTTTTGCACAACACTGGTCACTATATTCTTCATTTCCGGTTAATACTTGTACAGCTGCTGTTATTGTGTATATATTTATTTATATTTAATTTTATACATTCTTATATAGTTCTATATTGTGTATTTTGTTGTACAGTTATTTTATTTTCAACTTTAATTTATATATTTTATCTTATTCTTCCCAGTTAAATTTACCCTTCATTCTAATTTGTGTTGTACAGTTATTTCATTTTTCCTTAATTTATATTTTATTCCTTCCTAGTTAAATTTACCCTTTTTAATTTTTCATATTTATTTCCTATCTTATTCATGCTTTTCTTTGTTTTCTTTAGGTCACTCATGTTTACCTGCATGAGTTCGAGAGCTGTGCATATTGAGGTAATCGAATCTCTGGACACATCCAGCTGCATAAACGCCCTCCGCCGCTTCTTCGCTCTGAGAGGCCCCGCCAAACAGCTGCTATCTGACCGTGGCACAATTTTATTAGCACTTCAAAGGAACTTGGAATGGATAAATCACTCCAACAGTACCTAACTATCCAAGGCTGCAGTTGGGAGTTTAATCCACCACATGCATCCCACATGGGAGGCTCTTGGGAGCGCATGATCGGAGTCGCCCGCAGAATCCTGGACTCCATGCTACTACAAAATAAGGTTCAACTGACTCAC
The DNA here is from genome assembly GCF_018398535.1 of Haplochromis burtoni. Classification (NCBI taxonomy): domain Eukaryota; kingdom Metazoa; phylum Chordata; class Actinopteri; order Cichliformes; family Cichlidae; genus Haplochromis; species Haplochromis burtoni. Next base: position 346,309 of record NW_024582722.1, read on the forward strand.
GACGTGTTATGCACACTCATGGCTGAGGTTACAGCCATAATAAATGCAAGGCCGCTCGTCCCAGTGTCCTCTGATCCAGAGAACCCTTTCGTCCTATCCCCTTCAATGCTCCTTACGCAGAAATCTTGCCTCCTATCCCCACCTGGAGACTTTTCGGATAAAGACCTCTACAACAAACAATGGAGACGGGTCCAAGCCCTTTCCAACCAGTTCTGGACACGCTGGAGGCGAGAGTATCTACCCACATTGCAGCAAAGGCAGAAATGGACCGGGTCGCGCAGAAACCTCCAAGTTGGTGACCTGGTTCTGCTCAAGGACAAGCAGGTTGCACGAAACAGCTGGCCCATGGCCAGGGTCACTGCCACATTCCCAAGCAAGGACGATCGAGTAAGGAAAATTGAGGTAAAGACATGCAATCAAGGGTGCATAAAGACATTTATGCGACCAGTTACAGAAGTTATCCTCCTCATGCCAAAGGACTGAATGCATAATGTTTGTTTAGCATAGTGGCCTCCCGAGGCCAGGCGGGGAGTGTGTTGCCCTTAAGGCATTTCTCTGAATAAATAGGTTCATAAGTTTGAAATAAATAATTATAAAAAGATTTGCCATTAAAAAATTAATATGTGTTGTTAAATGAATAATTCATGCGTTACATACTGTGGCGGAGGCGTGGCCCCGGGCGCAGCTGCAGGGGAGGAGTGGAGCGGAAGGCTCAACAGGGCGGCGCTGCGAGGCCGGTAAGAACAGCTGATGTTGTTTATGGACTGATGATGGTCTCCCTCCGCTGTGTTTATAGTGAGACGAGGAGGAGCGGCCAGAAGAGAGATCAGCTGGGCTCGTGAGCTGTCAGACTGTGTGACTGAGTCAGCTGTCAAAACAACAACACTTGAATAAATGTGGAAGTTGGCTGTACCTACCTGTGTGTGCGTGTGTCTGTGCCTGGTGTATTCTACACATACGTTTAAGTTAAAAGGAAAATATCACTAAAATGTATTTCCTGTTCTGGCGGGGCACTTCCGGTTCCGGTCAAGCACTTCCGGTTTTGGTCAAGCACTCGGTTTTGCTGAGAAACAGGCTCCTCATGCTAAAGGCAGTATGGAGATGTAATCAAATGCCATCTACTCCGAATTATCAGGCTGGAACGCCGTAAGTTACTTTATATGACAGTTTATACAGATAACCATCAAGGAAAAGAAGTCGGCACTCAAAGTGTGGCTTCAATCCCGCAGCGATGGCGACTACCAGCAATACAGGGCCCTACGATCGGCCGCAAAGAAGGCGGTAGCAGCGGCAAAGGCATCGCACTATGACCAACTGTATGAAGAGTTGGACACGCCCGGAGGAGCGAACAAAATCTACCGCCTTGCCAGCAGCCGCCATCGAGCAACACAGGATATTGGCCAGGTCAAACACATCAAGGATGCCAACCATCAAACCCTCCGCGACCCGCCCGCCATCCTCAATCGCTGGAGCGAGTATTTCTCCGATATCTGCAACGTGGAGTTCCCTCACCAGCCAATCCACAGTGCCCCGCCCGTCCCAGGACCTGTCCCGCCAATCACCATCAAGGAAGTGGAAACAGCCGTTAAAAATATGAAGAATGGCAAAGCGACCGGACCAGACGACATACCAGCCGAAGTCTGGAAGCTGCTCGGGCGCCAAGGCGCCTTAGTCCTCGCCAGCCTGTTCAATAGCATCATCAGAGACGGGACCGTCCCAGCAGCCTGGTCAACCAGCATAACGGTGCCCATCTGGAAAGGGAAAGGCGATGTGGCTGAATGCTCCAACTACCGCCCGATCCGACTCCTAAGCCATACCATGAAGGTTTTCGAACGGATCATCGACGCCAGGATGCGAGAAATTGTCAACTTAACGCCCAACCAATGTGGCTTCGTCAGGGGGCGTGGCACGACGGACGCCATCCATGCTGCCCGCCTGCTTTTGGAGAAGCACCGAGAGAAGTCCAAGACCATCCACATGGCCTTCCTTGACTTGGAAAAGGCGTTTGACCGTGTCCCACACGACCTCATCTGGCACTCCCTGCGATCACATGGAGTTCCTGAAGCCTACGTCAACTGGACAAAGCTCCTCTACCGACAAGTCAAGACCATCCACATGGCCTTCCTTGACTTGGAAAAGGCGTTTGACCGTGTCCCACACGACCTCATCTGGCACTCCCTGCGATCACATGGAGTTCCTGAAGCCTACGTCAACTGGACAAAGCTCCTCTACCGACAAGTCACCAGCGTGGTCAGAAGCCCAGTGGGAACATCGCCGCCCTTTAACATCAATGTGGGCGTCCACCAAGGCTCGGCACTCTCCCCGCTGCTCTTCATCCTTTGCATGGACACTGCGACGGCGGATCTCCAGTCACCCCATCCCTGGACACTTCTCTACGCCGACGATGTCTTCCTGGCCGATGAATCGCGAATAGAACTGCAATACCAAACGCAGCAGTGGAAGACTCGCCTAGCTGACTTCGGCCTGAGGCTCAACACCAACAAGACCGAATACTTAGAGGCTGGCCCCCAGACCGACGGCACGATCAGCGTCGATGGAGAAAATCTGGCGAAAGTACCTCATTTCAAATACCTCGGATCGATGATCAGCAATGACGGCGATATCCTACTAGATGTACGAGCCAGGATCAACGCAGCGTGGATGAAATGGCGCCAAGTCACCGGCGTCCTGTGTGACCGAAGAATGCCCAATCGCCTCAAGTCAAAGATCTACAAGAGTGTAGTGCGCCCCGTCGCCCTCTATGGATCCGAGTGCTGGCCAGCCACCGCAAAGCACGAACAAGCCCTTCACACGATGGAAATGCGGATGCTGCGATGGTGCCTAGGCCTGACACGATGGGACCACATCATGAACACCGACGTTAGAAAGAGGATGGGAATCGCGCCAATCACTGATAAGATGCAAGAAGCGAGGCTGCGGTGGTACGGACATGTGGTACGGAGCGATGAGAACTCAGTGGTGAGAACAGCACTGCGGCTCAGCCCCCAAGGACGTCGACCTAGAGGCAGACCAAAGCGGAGATGGATGGACCGAATCAAGGACGACGTGAAGAAGATCGAAGCCGATCTGACCGACGCCCTTGACCGACCCAAGTGGAGACG
>NW_024582722.1:349455-350870 GCF_018398535.1 Haplochromis burtoni
ACTTTGCAGAAAAGCGGACCCTGCAACCGAGCGGGAAAAACGCTAGGAGGAAGAAGAAGATACAGATAGCTTTGGATATTAATGTATATTTTGTTAACATGAATGTTTTAGTGAGAGTGATGCACTTTATTGATGTAAACATGCTTCTGCCTGTTGAGATGGAGTTTATTTTCTGTCATTTCAGTTTTCACCACATGTTCATGGAGACAATTAAACAAGCTGCAACTAAACTCCAGGGTCTTCATTTGTGGTTTAACTCGGTGTCACCAACATCCTCGTTGAAAACACTACACCGACACACACTTGACGGCCATTAGAGGGAGGATCTCACAGGTAGAGACAGACAATGCTTCCCTTGCACGAGATGCAAGGTCAATGTAGCTGCCTCAAAGCACCCCCATGTGACAATAATAGGCAATAGCCCTCGATGACAAAAGGGGATTTATTAGCCCTGTATTTCGCATGGGTTACATATTAAAGCTATAAATCATCTTTCTTTCCAGCTGCCTTCAAATATACAGAAAGTCGAGCTAATATAAATTAAGAAAACCCAGATTAGTCGGTAATAATAAACTAAATGTTATTAAAGTAATAAAAGTAGTCATCCGCCGCTATTAGTGCTTCATTTAGACCTTTGGTGACAGCCTCATATTGTATTGACAGAATTAGTAGATTGGTAGATTTGCACTTTGTGGGTTTGATTTGTAGATTTGCTACCTGCTGACGTATCAGCCGTTTCCAGTAGTGGTGTGTGACATTGCGTATTTTGGTATCGATCCGATACCAAGTAAATACGGGCCAGTATCGCCGATACCAATACCGATACTTTTCAATAAATAAGGTGGATGCCTCATTGAATTGCTAAATCGGAATTAATTTTCATGACCTTAAGTGTTTTTTGTGATTTTTCCTTTTGTATTATTAATTACTTAAAACCCAGGACATAATTAGGAGAAATAATTTATTTATAATCAAATAAAAAATGCTTTATTATTGTGGCGGGCCGTGGTCTGCGATGCTGCTGCAGATGAGGTGGACTCACAATCATGCCTCACCGGCTTAAAACCTGTGCGCTGCTTGTGCTGTTGTTGTTTTTGGTGTTGATGTGTACATCTGGCAGCAGGAAGGCTGCAGCCGTTGAATGAAGGCTACTGTTACAGCAACCGAGTTGTCGTGCCAAACTAGGTATCCCCGACAGAATTTGTTTCCCCTGCGTCGGGAGCGCACGCTGGACTGTCCAAATCACGGACGAACAGTATCCCACACTGTTGATTTTTAGTTCACAAACACTTCTTATAATGACTAACTACTCCTGACATTTTTGAGATGTTAGCTCTTTATACAACGAAGTTATAGCGGGATACAAATAATATCAGGTTGATCCTGCCACAATTTGTTCCCCCTGTGTAAATCAC
>NW_024582722.1:355244-371637 GCF_018398535.1 Haplochromis burtoni
GCCTTTTAGTACAGTGCGTCTTATGGTCGTGAAAATACGGTAATTTTATTAATTGCTTTTGTTGTTGATTTTTGTTGACTAATGTTGATATTTTGGGGTGTGTGTAAAGCACCAAAAATCCTTTTTTAAATGTAAAATCAACATTAGGAAAAGCCTCCATGCTGCGGTTTGAGACCCCGCTAGTAAAGAATGTTCTGATGTCTGCGATGTTTTCAGCAGCTCCCACTATGTTCTTTCTGGAAATAAAAGGCAGCAAAAACCAATTTCAGTCCTCTGTGTCGTATGTTTACGGCAGGTTTTTGTTTGCTGAAAGTGGAAGATGTGTCTCGCCTTTTCTGTTTCACCAAATGAGCGCAACAGTCATCCTCTGGAGGAGAGCTTTAGAGATATGAGAAATGTCAAAGGGAGGAAGAGGGGTTTTTGATGGTTCCTCGTAACAATAGAGCCATTGTTAAGTCCCAAAAAGTCATATTTGTACAAAACTATGAAAGCAAACTATTACAGCTACATATTACATTCATTCTCTGTTCACCACATTCACACACTTCATCTGCCCCCTCATTTTAGACCTTTTCTTATTGTTCTCCTCCTTTAAAGGTACACACACACTCTCACTTTGGGCTGTAATTAGAGGGTCACGCTCTCATTTAGCAATTCCTCCTCTCTCCTCTCTCTGTATCAAAGCTTTTTGTCTCCAACTCTGTGAAAATCAGACGAACCCGGACGGAAGAAAGCATCCACTCGCTACATGTAGGCGTTACACTGATTGGCTCAAATCAACCATTTGCATTGAAATGTATCTTTCATCTTTAATTACACAGTATTTCAGTGCTTGTTATGCATGCATTGTGGAATTGGTCTCTTTTCTGCAAACCTCGCCAGGCAGAGGTTTTTATTTTATACTATACTATCAGGCTGGTGATGCCTTCAGGTGACTAAATCACAGCATGAGTCAGTACAGTACTGGAAAAGCTCAGAATGGAAATTAATTACGAGTACTTTGGTTCGAATGTCAGTATCTAGACATTTTGTGATGATCGGCCTTTTACTGTTGAGTTTTATCACAGGCCAAATATTCAAGGTGACAGAAATGAAGAGCTGACAGACTATTTCACTGACTTATTTCTTTATTTCCTGGCACAGAATAAATAAAACTGGTGGGACAATAATAACGTATTATCATCACATCCTCCACAACAACACAACTCAGAATAAACATGTACAAATTTAGAAGTATGGAGAAATATACAGCAGACAAAAGTTTGGAGGATTTATGAAATGTGGAGCTCAAGAAGCGTTTCTTGTTAAAGCACTGATTAGTGCTCGAAACAGGAAACAGTCGTAGAGCGTTTTCCAGTAAAGACCAATCAGCTCATTCACTCTGTCCAAGGAGCATGTCAGCAGTCACCGCTCTTCCACCGAATCCCTCGATCCAGCCAAGAGAGGATCTGATAAGTGATCCCAGCCAGGACGAGGCTATCTCTCTCTCACTGCCTTTCCTGGATAATCAGCTTTTCGGACGCTTTACAGCATGAACATCACATTCGATCTGGTCTGACCTGAAACCAATGGCTGAGACCTTTAGACTAATCAGGAAAGTGTTTGCTGAGGTCAAAGGGAAGAGATTTTCCACATACCTTCATAAACCTGCTGAGTCAGCACACTGGTTTGTCCGTGTTGATTTCACTGTTACTGTCCATGGTTCAAGGAGAGCAGGAGACACTTAAACCCACAAATACAGTCAAAACGTCAGAACTTTATCCCAGTCTAAACTCGGTCGAACTTCTTCAGTCATTCCATAAAACAAAACGTTTTGCTGTAATTTGTTTTGTTTTGAGTAAAATTAAATTTTGAACATGTTCTAATTCTGTTTGTTGCAACTTTAAATGGTTTAACTTGTTTTAACTGGTCTTCTTGCCGTTGCTCTTTGATTAGAAATGTCTATGATGGTCTTCATGCAGGTTCCAGATGTGCTCTGAAAGCTGATGGATCGAGACAATAAGAACTTCATCTCAGTCATTCATCTCAGTTTGAACTGAACGCTTCGTTTTCCTTTCTGATTAATTTCCAATGAAAACAGTCTGAATGAGCAACTACATACCTGTCTACCTCCCTTCATACAAATCCCTCCATCTTAACATTAATCTGCCACAGTATTGTATTATGTACTCAGGGAGGAGCTTTACTTAAAATGATGGCTTATCCAGTTCTGCAGTTCTTACGAAACAAGCACTCTCACACTGGCAGCTATTTAACCGCCTGTCAGAGAAACCTAACTTTTCTGTTCTTCAGAAATGGTTTTATTTACCATAAAAGTGAACTTTCACTGGTACTGGGAAACTCAGAGTAAGATCTAAGCATTTCAAAGCAAACAGATCCTGGCAAAAATAAAAGCTACACTTAGTGTCAGGGCACTAAAATCTGTTAGCAAGTTAAACCTGTGTGTCTCCTGATTTAACTGGCGTTGATAAAGAAGAAGATCAATACACAAAATGTCTATGAGCTGCCTTTAATGCTTCGTTCAGGCAACAAACCCATAGAGTCCGGCCAAAACCTTCAGTTTTCCTTAAGCTTTTCCAGACACTTCCCGTATCACTGACCCAGAACATGAAATGTTTCATATTAATGGACCTGACTGTCCTAAAATAGCTCAGATTCTTGGAACTCCTCTGGCCCGTCGATGACAGCACGGGAAATATTCTGCAACCTGCTGCAGTTTCTTTGGTCGATCTGCAGCATCCATCCTGAGTTTGACAAACACAGCCGCACAACTGGAAGCTTTCTAAGTCACTGACAATCACAGCAAAAGCTCAGATTGTTTGTTACCAGACAATCAGCTGGGGCAATCGTGGCTCAAGAGTTGGGAGTTTGCCTTGTAATTGGAAGGTTGCTGGTTCGAGCCCCAGCTTAAACAGTCTCGGTCGTTGTGTCCTTGGACAAGACACTTCACCCGTTGCCACCTACTGGTGGTGGTCAGAGGGCCCAGTGGCGCCAGTGTTTGGTAGCCTCGCCTCTGTCAGTGCGCCCCAGGGTGGCTGTGGCTACAATGTAGCTTGCCATCACCAGTGTGTGAATGGGTGGATGACTGGATGTGTAAAGCGCTATGCAAATACAGGCCATTTATCATTTACCACACCGATGAGGAATACTGGCTCTGCATGGGTGAAATCTCAGATAGGGTGCTGCAAAAAAAAAAGCTTCTTGTGATTACGCTGACTGCTACGATTACACCGTAGTTTGCGTGGCAGACCATTTGCTCCCTGAAATGTAGTGAAACCTGGTAATGAGCTATGCTCGACTGCAACCAACAATTTTCAAAAGGAATCACGCTTCTCACTGTTTCACTACCACTCGCCAAGCAGTTTATATTTGCAGACAAGTTGGGGTCGTCAACGCAAACTGCAGGTAACCACATCAACCTGAGACATGGCACGCTGTGGAGGTCTCCCCACAACATGACTGCAGAGGGAGCATGCTCTGCACAGCTATACGGCAACGAGTCACAAGTACACAGACTGAAGGTTGAACTCAGAGTTGAAGCAACACTGTCGTCATTCTCTGTGCACCTTGGAAGCAGATGAAGAAAAAAGACACATACAGAAAGTGAGCACATGCTTACGTGCACATTTGCTTGATGCTTAAAGTTGGAGCTCTCGCTGGTCTCTATACACATCAGCTGACTTTGAATCATGTCAGCTAGTCCTCCCAGCTGAACTTAGTTCACTCTCATTCTGCTAAAATGACAGAAAACACAGTACAAACCATATTTTCTTGGCTACAGATCTAATAACATGGTTAAAGTTCATTATATTTCACAATTATCAGATAATTAACATCAGATATTGCTTAATCGACAAAATTATGTGTGGTGGATTTCATGAACAAAGAAGCCTCACATGCAATCACCAGCAGCACGAACACATGAAGAAACCATCCAGCCAGCTTCCCCCTCTCCCCATAAATAACAGTGATAGTAAAAAATTTAATCTGAGAGTCTAAATGTAGATCACCCCCGGCCTTCACCTCTGGGCGGCTCCTGTCAAAGCGACTTCATGGAGAAACAGATAAACTCATTCAGCTTCAGCCGGCCAGCATGAATCACAGCAATAACGCAGCATTATCTGCTATGATTTATGCATCAGGTAACAGAACTGCGAGGCTTGACCAAGCCCACACAGGAAGTGATGCAGAGCTCCCTTCCCTCCCTCCCTGGAGCTCAGCCCTTTTGTACGGTCTCTTAGCACAGTGACCTCACACCAGCCACGTTATTGGTCAGATGATATCATTAAAAATGCTCCAACAGCACAAAGACGGTCCAGAGATCCGGTTCAGGGACTCCAATTAGCTGAACTGCCTGCACACAACCTTGATGAAGGAAAAATGATTGGAGAGTAAAGTTCGATATTTATTGTGAGGATGGAGCAAGTTCATGAAGCTTCAGCTTTATTTAGAAATCTTCTTCATGCAGCAGTCAGGTCATCTTTGATAAAGATGTTCTTCACCTTCACTTAGCAGAAATATTCATTTCACTGTAGCATCAGTATAAAAGCAGAACTGTGCAGTATGAACCATGAATACAATATAAAACAAGAGAAAATGGCTAAAGTTAGGGGAGGGCAAAATACAATATCCCACCATCTAACACAGAACATGATGAATATAAAGTTCTTTACCTTTCAAGTAGAGATGGCACAATACCACTTTTTTATGTCCGATACCATAAATTTGGATATCTGCCGATACCGATATGAATCCGATATAGTGTGTTTTTTAATCAATAAAAATGTTTTTTTAATATCTTGCTGCTTTTTGTATAAGTTCATACTCAAGTTACAAAAAAACAAACACTAAAGCTATTCTGTTATACCTGTATGCAAAAATTATACTGCACCCAAAATATTTCATAGTTCAGCAACACTGATCAATCTAATAAACTTAAACCTACTCCATCCTCCCTATTCTGGTATTTTAAAGAGTAAGCAACCTAACTAATAGGGTTCTAAAAAATAGGGAACCACCTCATGATGCTTAATCGATGTAATCAACTTTAATTTGATGCAGGGTGGAAAAAATGCACAGAAATAAATTATTTTTCAAGAATAATTAAATAGATTCAACATCTTTCTTCAACAGAATTGCAGACTGCACAGATGGAAAAAGTACTATAGCTTACTAGGGTATATTAGACTTAACAGTTACTATATACAGTAATGGACTTCTATACATTTTACATCAGATTAAAACTTTGGGTGTAAGATTCAGATAATTATTTATTAAAAGCTCACATTTTAAATGAGAATAAGAAAGAAAAGTATGTCTTTGTGCCCCCTTTTCCCTGTTATGCCCTATCGGCCCCCCTGGCTAAACTTTGCTAGATCCGCCCCTGCACAGTTACCAGCGTCAGCTACGTAGAAAAAGATCCTCGGTAGAAAGTAATATTAAATAAATTCTAACAACAGCTTATCAAGCTTAAACGTGCTGCTGTTGTTCAGCCGCTGGTTTCCTCTTTCTGGTCGCAAAGTGGGCAATAAACAAACAAGAGAGACGGACTCGCGACAGAAAAGCCGATCAGCTGATCATTGATCAGTTTCATGATTGAAGTAGCAGCAGGAGAGGGAGAGAGAGAGAAGAGGCACTCGCTCCATATGTCGGTTCTTAAGCTTAACGTGGGAATGCTTTACAAACATTCAGAGATGGACTTACACACTTGCTTTACTTCCTTCTGGGATCACTTTGTCGGCGATGAAATGCCGGGTTGGTAGCGAAACTCCAAATGCTCAACCAGACCACTGACAGGTCTCGCATGCCACAGCCGCTCTATCACGTGACGCATACTGCTCCGAGTGCTAAGGCTATGAGGCGAGTTACCATGTGTTGCAAGTTTCGTGAGGTGCTTTTTTTGATATTGAACGGATCGGATTACATTTTTTATTTCTCTCCGATATCCGATCCAGTAATTTAGGTCAGTATCAGACCGATACCGATACGTAATATCGGTCCATCTCTACTTTCAAGCATTTCTCAAATATATTACAGGCCTCTCAGTCTCCAATGCCACTGATTCTATGAGTATACTGCACAACAAAGAAAGTTTTGTGAAAATGTGCAGAAAAATAACTTCATTGCTTCTGAAGAAGCTTTTCATGAGGACTCAAGGTTAAAGACAAGTTATTCAACTTCCTCCGTCTTCATCATGAACACTGTGACACCATCAGACTCTGGCACGAAGAGAGGAAAGAGAGCCCAGCCACGGCCCGCTGACACTCAGTCAGTGTGGAACACAGAGCTCACGTGTGGACCTGAGAATCCTGCAAATCCATATCTGAGGTGTGACATTTACACCAAGCACGGAGAAATCTGGCTGGGATTAATGAATCCCGACTCCGACAGCCAACTGTCACACGCCACCTGAAGTGGAGCAGAAGAGACCCGGAGCGATCTGATAATCTTTCCACAGAGTCACCTGCACAGACCTGTGAATCTTACTTCCTCTGCACAGAAATTCTTGGAAAAAGACTCTTTGCATCATCGAACTAAACAGCAAGATGGTTTGAGCTTTTAGGGAGGGAACACAACTCAACACTGTCACGGTAAAAAAGAGCCAAACCTAAAAAAACTGGTTGTGCGAGCGAGTATGGCCTGAGCCACAACCAGCGTGTGTTCTGTGAACTGAGCAGCGGCTGGCTTGCTGGTATCATCCTTGCAAAGACGACAGCACAGATGCTGGCATGCTTTGTGATTCGGCCTTGTTGGAGCTCGTCATGCACATCCTGATTTTTTTAACCAGCAAGTGTCTAAACAGGTTGCTTTGCTTTTCTGTGCTTCCCACTACCGAATAATTTATGTTATACTTTGTTTTTGCTACAGAAGAATGTTTATTTTATTAATATTTTACATTTATAATTTTTTTCCTGGGGACCCCATGACACCCTATGTTTGTTTTTAACATAGTTCACGGTGGAGAACAGCTGCTGACATAATGTGGATCCGAAGATCCAGAATTGTCTTACCTGGGGTTGAAAGTCTCGATAAATGCACGGTATTTCGGCAGGTATATTGGCTTCCGCAAGTGTGACGCTTATTTTGAGTGATCAAAAAAAAAAAAATAGAATATAATTTTATATTTATATTTCAATATCACAATAATCTTCCAATTTAGAACTACAAGTTAAAAAAGAACTAACATAAATAAAATACACTTCAGCTAATTACTTAAAAAATAATAATTTATTTTCCCAAACCTGCTTGAATGTCTTTGCAGAAACAGAGCTGCCTCACAGAGCTGCTGTTTGGATGTGAACTGCCTCCCCACCCTCAGAAAAACCTACATACTTTACAGAGGTCATTTTCACACCTTCAGGGACCCTAAAGGGGCCGACCAGCAATGTTCCCTCTAATTTTTCATGCGTGTGAGCGAACACACAAACTCCCTGAGCGGTCCCTTGGACCACTGTGAGCAACAGTAGACGTGTGCACTATGGTCATGCCAACATCGAATCCATCCAAGTTATATGGTTTATTAAAATAATCAAATTACAGCATTTACATTTATGTTAGACTACTTTTAATTAACTGCTTTAGCCCACTTGCAATGAAAATGTAAAAAAAAAATCTAGTCATTGACCTGTGTAGTATGTTAACACTATTGGAAGTAAAAATAACTTGAACTCCAATTTTGAAAACACAACTTTCTGTCTCTTTTTAAATAAAGTTCTGACTTGTATTATGAGTATGAGTCTGTGGTCTGGGAGAGAGTCCTGTAACTCTCTGTCTGCAAAATATAGTATATAATTAGGGCTGGGTATCGTCACTGATTTCTAGAATCAGAGATACAAGCGGCGTCAGGAGAGGTTGGTTGATTAGGATCGCAGTCACTAATAGTTGATCCTAGGAGTGGATACGTGATTCGGGATGAGTTGGGCGAGGGATACGATCTGAGGGCATGTGATGATGGTATATGTGGGAGACGTAGGTCGAGCATGTAAGGGGAGTCCGTTGGGTGTATGGTTTGGAGAGAGTGTTCAGGAGAGATAGAGCTGTACTTAGGAGTGGTCGTTGTCGCTGTTGATCGCCGGAGGTAGTAGGTCATGGAGTTATTAGAAGCAGGGATGTGTAGATGATGAACATGAGAATTTATAAGGTATTCACTTGGTTTAGAGTTCATAACAGGAATGAGCTGATAATTCAGGTACGCTTAAACGCAGGGCTAGACTGTCTGCTATGGGTCAACTGGGTCTGCAGAACCACAATAACAGTCGCTTAATAGGAAGTATAGATGTACTAACTATAGGGAAGTAACTTAACCACGTAGATAGTCTATGAAAGCGATATAGAACAAAATTGGAGGCAATACTGATGCAACAACAGCAGGGCCAGTGCTGAGGCTAGATGAGTTCAAAAAGTAGGCTCCCTATCAGTGCTTCGATTACGAACTGAAACAAACATTTATTTTTAGCTCCATTCTGCTGTGATACATACTTTAGGTTTCTGAATATTACACTTGTTGTGCCTTTCATAGTGTGTAACTTGAAGGCCCTGAGTACTTTCTCCCACACTGAAAACACTGGAATGATAACATATATTTGAACTTACCTAAGTAAGACTGATTCAGGACAGACAATTAGTTATTTAAACTTTTCTAGCAGTCCTTCACAAACAGGGAACAGTCTGTCTATCTCTCCATCTGTCAGCTGCTGCTGGCTCTTCTCCTCCTCTTCCTCACACACTGCTGAGTTTGTCTGGTGGATCATCAGGGGTGCAAAGCCTCACAGATGATGTGCAGCATGTGGGTCCCTCAGTCGTCCTCCTCTGGACACTTGCTAGTTGTCACACATGGAAATCAATGTGTGATAAGCTGCAGGATTCAAACAAAAGTGTAACTTATAAATGAATGTTCATACTTTTATTACACAAATCAGAGCAAGGTGTTTTGGAGTTCTGTATGTGCTTTGTGTTTCTAGGGGCCACTGTGCGAGATTCAGACCTCAGCCCCATCGAGTGACAGCAGACAGATCATAGCCACAGTCACTGTTAACTGCAAAAGAACTGATGAAAACAGTAACAAAGGTTAAAGTACACATGTGCTGTAGTGAAAGCTGCAGCTGTTATGTTAAAGTTAAAGACAAAAAAACAAAAGGATTAATCACTCATGTAACTGTGTCACTATAATATCTACGCATACAGGACCTCAGTTGGTGTTTCACCCACTAGTTTCTCTCCAGGGTGAATGTAGCTGTTGATATAATATGGACTCTATTATTAAATGAAAAGAACAAATTAGACTACACTACTGAAACCTTGCTGCTGTTTTTAAAGTTTCCATGTTACCAGGCTGTAGAGGGCTCTGAAGATTTAAACAGTTTTAGATCCATTACACTCACAGTCTTATGTTAAAATCTCAAAGGACAGCATTATATTTTTGATATTAACAGTAACTCTGGGCTTCTGTGGAGTGTGCAGTGATCTCATCGCTGTCTAAAAATGGATTAAAAAACAAATAAACATAAGAAGTGCCGAATCCTTCAATAAACAGACTATTAAAGTAAGGTGTGTAGCATGCTAACTAGCTACAACAAGCCTCAGCATCAGTGCGTATGCTAGCGCTATGCAAACGAATTAACAACAGATGTGATTTTAGAACAATGGCTGTATCCCAATTCAGGGTCTGCAGCCTTAAAGGCCGCATTTTAAGGCGATTACTCACAGCGACGCGACGAAGGCTGTCCCAATTCAAAGGCTGCTCGAAATGCGGCCCTCAAATGCGTCCTTCATTTCCCTGAATTTTAAGGTGTGGCGTGTAGACTTTGTGGCCCAACATATCCCAGAATGCATAGCGTGGCGCCGAAAAAAACGGCGGAAGAGGGGTGCCCGAAGAGTAAACTTTTAAAAGTAAGTACTGAATATTATGTCACTTATTTATGCGCAAATGTTTAATAACGAAGAACATTAAAACATTACTGTTGGCCACATGTCGGCAGAGTTATGTGACATTAGTGACATTTGTACTAACTTGGTTTTAAAGCCTTTACTTTAAAATATACGCCGTTCAATAGTCAACCTTAATCTTACAGAAAATTTGATGATTTTTATGGATATTTAAAGTAAGCACTGAGACAAATTTAGTAATGACAACATATTAAAAGAACAATATTTGTCTCTTATATATAACACAGTTATATATATACAGTGAAGATTTAAGGTGACAGGAAATATAAATAAATGCAGCTTGAATCTTTACTGCAGCTCAGTATTTGAAACAGTCATTCACTGCTGTAATAACTAATAATGATTGAAATGATAACTTTAATATTGACCATATTATATTTACATTACCAAAGTAAGATGACTTTAGTCTCATGAACAACATAGCTAATTGTTATTTACTAGCTAATCTTATGACTGTTCAGTACAGAATGAAGCCCAAAATCATGTTATTACAGTCCGTGGTCTCAGCCTCAGATACTTATCAAATCAAAGCTCTGTAGAAACAAACAAACAAATGAACAAAATATTTTCTCCTTCATTTCTGTCAAATAATGCTGTATGAAATGTTTCCAGCTGTTAGTGTCATGGTTGCTAGGCAACCTGGGCAGTGCAACGGAGGCTAGACAATCCCATTTCAGAAGTCTCGCACTTCAGGCCTTAGCGATCTTTGAGTACGCGGCCCTTGTGGACCGTTAAGGCTGCAGTCCCTGAATTGGGATACAGCCTATAAGATGATAAGCTGTGTGCCTTTTTTTTATAACAGTGACATGGTTGTATTTACCTTAAGTAAACGAGTCATCAGTCACGTAAACCAGCAAAAAAACTCAAGCAGCCGGGCTACGTAAAAAGTGTAGGGGGCGTGTTTGCGGTCACGTCCAGCGGGTGTGTGGGCGGGAGCGTTACACAGTCGCTCCACCTCAAGTCACTACTGCGCAGACTCTGGCTCCAAATTTGCAAGATGGCAGCCTCCACAAGCGGGATATTTTGGCTTCATTTTTGCACAATGGGAGGAGGCGGTGTCGCGTCGTCCATTTTTATACAGTCATGGTATAAACAATGAAAGGTGTTGGATTGGCCAGATGCTGGCCGGTGTGTAAAAATAACTCAGTTGTTTGGTGGTGGCCAATGTTCCCTCTAAGCTGCGCGCGTGCGCAATTGCGCACTGCTGGCACGGTCTCTGCGCACAGAAAATCTGGTTGCGCACAAAAAAAATCTAACCTGAATTGAAATTAAAATAATACTTTAACAATTCTGTTTTGCAGTGTTAGTCAGTAAGTGACTGGCTGCTCCCGTATGGGATTAGAACGATGCCACCTTATCCCATAGTCCAGCCAATATGCGATTCACATTCGTATATACGCAGCTAATCAACGTCGTTGACAGGCTATGACAGCGTCCTTATGTGCCGACACCGGTGTTTTAGCTAGCAAAGCGGCGTGGCTGATGTGGAGTGAAGCCACGTTAATGACAACGTGTACAACCATTGGAGATGTGAGCAGGACAGACGGAACAATTGACGGAAAAAGTGTGGACTTTATACCAGTTTTTAAATTGTGTTGATAGGCCACGTAAAACCAGAGTTGTGATAAAAAAATATGCAATGTTTGGTTTTCTTCCTGAATACTGTCGTTGTTTATATTTACTGCGGGAAGAAACGGTAAAACGGCGTTTTATAAGAAAAAAGGCTCGAAAGCGCTCTCCCCTGTGAGCAAAAACACCACCCTCCCCTTTCCTATTCGTCCAAAAAAGTACCATGTCGACCAATCAAAAAATGATATGGCAACGTGGCATCTAGTTGTTAAGAAACGGGGGGAAGTTTTAGGAGTGACGGCGGTGTTTTGAGATGTGAGAGATTTGAGACGTTTAGCGCAAATCTTGTGTAGTTAGTGTGTAGTGTAGTTTTTTGTGTGTGTCAGAACAATGAGGCGACTGCTGAATGTTACAGGTGTTACAGGAGTGATACATCTCCTGTTGTCAGGCCTGCAGGTATCAGGCTGTTGTTCTCCTTTATCTCATAGTGGACAGAAATTATTTTTTGGAGTGGCACAAATAATTTGTGTGGCATCAAATTTGATGCAGAACAGCTGATTGTTCTGTAAATAGTTTGAAATGTTTATTTAAAAATGCCTTGGCTGCATTTTTAGAAAAAAGCTGCAAAAAACTTTGTTGTTTGCAAAACTCAGTTACTTTTTTTGAAGAAGTAACTATATAATTAATTGCCCACATTGGTCATTATATATAGGGCTGGATTTTTCATATATCGATTTATTGATTAAAATCAATAAATTATTCCGAAATGCCATGAATCTCTGGTGAAACTCACAAAATTTCAACAACCACTAAACAGCTAAGACAGTAAATGCAGAGCAGGTACACGGATTCTGCACAAAGACGTTAAACACACAGCGGAACCCGCGGATCAGAATCAGTTAGATGTCGCCTTTCTCACTCGGAGAAAGGCAACAAGTATAGTGAACAAGCACTGATAGTGTAATCTACAGCTGTGGCCAAACGTTTAGAGAATGAGAAGTGTTGTTTGCTTATTTACAAAGTTTGCTGTTTCAGTGATAGTTGTATATCACATTATATCACTTCAAACAGAGGTGATCCAGTAATGCTGCACTAATGAATTAGACTAACTATTCACTTTAGCTAAAGTTATTAAGTTAGCTAAAGAGTTGGGATGCTGTGTAAGACATAAATAAAGCTAAAATACAAAGGTTTGGAGCACCGTTTTGCATGTTTCCCTACTGTAGGGGTCTCTGCAAGCATACAGAGGGGGTACTCTGAGAGGGTCCAAGATGACAACTTTGGAATTCTACTAGAAACAGTCGATCATATTTTTGTCAAAGCTGAATTCAGGGCAAACTACGCTAAATTAGCGTTTTTAGCTAGCAGCTACAATAAGCATAAAAGTTACTGTACGGCTATCATTTGTTAACATGACGCTTGTTCTTATACATGTAATACATTTATTACCAACCTGAGAGTTTATCCGCTGGTCATTCGACATGACGAATGACTTCTGAAGTCTTAATTCAGCTCAAGACGCTGTAGATTCCCGTCAGTAACACTTTCGGTCCGCTAGTAAAACGTAGTTCTATTAACTCTGCGGGCTTGAGGTAACCGGATTGTCCATTTGTTCATAACTGATTTTGAACGCCAATTGATTGCTAGCTGAAACTGATGTGAAGGAAACTGATTATCGAGAGTCTGCAATTTAAAGATAAAGCGTTTCGAAGCAAATCAATCATTTCTGCAATTAAAATTTCAATAGTGATGATCATTTTCAAACGATAATTAGCTTTCAGAATGTAGCTAACTTCAAATCAGTTCAAAGCATTATCAAACATTCAGATCTCGAGCATCATTCATTTACATTCAGAGTTTCTGTGCGCCATTTCGAACCCATTAAAGACGCATACACGGCAAATTACGGGCTAAACGATCTAGATCGGTCTGTATTCCGTTTCGTTCATGTACTGGCAGAGTTGTACCGATTTGTGTTTATTGTCCAGGCGCCCTTGTCCACTTGCCCGGCTGAACGGCTGTTAAACTGGGACAGCCTCATTTCGGCGTGAGGCGCTTGCCTCGGGCGGGACCATTCGCTAGCCGTGGGGTATTTTTTTTTATACAGGAAAGACGTGCACGTATCATTGTTCTGAAATGGTCGGTGATCGTGCCCGTACTCCGTACCGGCATCATTTCGGCCTGGCAGCGCTAGACATCTGTCCAAAAAAAACGTCGGGTTGTGCATTTAGTCCACTAAAGGCTAATTAATCAAAAATTTCAGTTTTTTTTAATATTGTTGTTGGCAAAAAACGGCCATGTATTATCATTAAAAGGTAACCCGATAATAAACTTACTGGACGATTAAGATTGCTATAAGTGGATAATAATATAATTATAGCACTTTTGGCTGCGATGTGCTAGGTCGATAGTTCTTTTAACCAATAAGCAGAATGACCGTACACTAATGTTGCAAAACTGATTGAACTGAATCGACTTGAGAACGGAAGACAATGTGACAATGAATCGTGAGAAATAACGCGAGGCGTGTCTAAAGAGAATGTTGAAGCACAAGCGCATCTTATTAAATACAGGATTTCCAAGTAGACATTCAACGTTTAAGTGTCATTGACTATCAGCTCAGTTTCAAAGAATTGATTCAAAATAACGTCGATGATTGAAGTGCGATCAATTAATTTACATAGCACAACTTTAACTAGTTCAGAAACCATTCGCCTGTAGAGTGATGAATAACTCCAATGGCGTTGCGGAAGCCGTAGTGCTATTTGATTGCGTCGTTTGCCACTTTGTACGTGTCGTGTTCTTCAGCTATCACCAGTACACCCTAACACGATTGAAATTTTACTTGCACCTCCCAACTAAACGCTTTGGCACAACTAGATTTAAAACTCGGCAGGGGATTTCTAAACGTTTGCATTCTGTCGAACGAAAAAGTCAAAGTCGCTTTTAGTCACTGTGCGCCACTTAGTTCGGTAATGATCACACTGTTTTTAATCTTTCTGATTATGCTTACACACACAGATGCCTCCCTACGCTGTTCTTCATGCCAGCTTGTTTACTTTCCCGACTTCTAGATTGATGCCAACATTTCTCACGGTTAGGAATCATAGCGCCACCTGCTGCTTTGGCATGTTCATAGCAGCGTTTTCCTTCATTTCTGCCTTTATGTGTGGACGGGATTATTTTTTAAAACTGAAAACAGGCAACGTACGGCACGTGGTCCCATCAGAAAGGGACCGGGGTTTTCAACAAGGGGATACCTCTAGCTCGGGAAGTAGCGGGTGTGGAAGGAGGTCGTCCGCAGCACCTGTACGACAATCGTCGTGGCGACATGGAGTCTTTATTCTGATACTTGAGGGAGGGTCCAACGCTACGGTGGACTGAAGGCATTGCGTGCGGGAGTGTGAAAGTGTCTCCCATCAGGGCCATTGAATACCGTGCAAGAGTGGTCGCATCGAATAAGCACTCGTTCGTGTGGGGCCCGCTCCGTCTGTATAATTTGGACAGGATTGGCCAGTGGCGAGGCTTCTTGTGGCCCGATCTCATCGATTTGAGTGATGGGTCGTTGTTCATCGAGCCAGCTACTGAACGGCGCAGCGTTGAAGCAGCGGGAAGGGTGCCTCCACGAGCTGTTCAGGAAAGGGGATGCCACGGCGGATGAGTCTGCCAATGGAGCAGTCTGGGTTTCGAGTGGACGAGATCGAAAGGAGGGCTCAGCTGAGTTGCACGTGAGTTCGTGGTGAAGGGAGCTATGAACGTCTTTGCGACTACGACTCTGGCACCTGTGTATGCCGAAAGACGAGTCCTGGGCAGAGCTCTCCAGGTGGCTGCCTCCCTAGAGAGGGTGAGAAGTTGGCCATCCGGGGGCTCAGTGGCACTCCTCACCGAGGAGCCAGTGAGGGTTCGCATCCAAGGATGCCCTGGCGCGAGTTCACATGCCCACCGGGAGAGGCCGCAACGACATGGAGAGATTATATCTCTCGGCTGGCCTGGGAACGCCTTGGTATTCCCCCGGACAAGCTGGAGGAGGTGGCTGGGGAGAGGGAGGTCTGGGCCTCTTTGCTTAGGCTGCTGCCCCCGCGACCCGCGCCCGGATAAAGCGGATGACGATGATGGATGGATGGATAACGAAAATTCGTTTTAAAATCACGTGTACGTGTACGTAGCCAAGCTGTTAGTTTTATCTCTCTCCAAACAATAAATAACTGACTGAACCAGCAGCAAAAGAAGATCCAAACTACGCTTCACATAAACATCGTCATGAATTCACTCTGACTTTTACTGTTTTGCTTCCACCAGTAATCACATTCATGCACAGCTCTCTCTCTTCTCTCTGTACTGTTTTCTGCATTATTCGCTTGCTTGTTACGCACAGTCTACCGTTGTTTACAGCGCTGTCGACCGCTGTTTTTTTTCCGTTTACATACTTCTGAAAAGAAAACCTAATTTCTGCCGTTCAATACTGAACAAATTTAAACTTTTTAAAATTATGCAAAATGCAAAACGCTTAGCGTGTCTCTAATAAAACCGCTGTAACTATCAGAGGTAATGTTCATATGTTGATTAATGGTTTTCTTTCGTTTTTGATGTACTGCAGAATATTTTTATAAAATCCCAGGCCAGGAAAATCACCTTCATGTTTTTCTGTGTTTTATCTTCAGCTACTTTGACACAAAGGCATCTGCTGTGATGCTCACACCTTTGATAAAGTCTTGCGTGTGTCAGCTTCCTTTTTATAGATACAAAAATATGTAAATGTACTGATCTGAATTATAATATTTCTGACTGTCAAAATTTCCCAGATTCAAATCGAATCGAATCGAATTAAATCGAATCGTGGATCGAATCGATTCGGGACCTTGTGAATCGGAATTGAATC
>NW_024582722.1:374901-392963 GCF_018398535.1 Haplochromis burtoni
ACAGGGGCGGAGCGTGGGGTGGCTTACTGGGCTTAAGCCCGGGTTGTTTTGTCAGAAGCCCGGGGTCTTTTGGAGTGTAATTTTTTCATAGTTAGATGCCTGGCTGACAACTGTATAAAACAAAAAGTACACACAATATTCGAAGCACATAGTGCACACTGTGGGAATTTACGACTGTGCGTGAATCCCCCCTGATATTGGTATGATCCGAGCTCAGGCACTAAGCGACTGAGCGAGGGGGCGGGGCAGCTGCTGCCTGTGAGTGCGCTGTTGGAGAAACGGAGCCAGCCATACTAAGGAGAGCTTAAGTTTGACCAGGTACCAAAGCAAATCATTCGTACTGTACAAATAATGTAAATATGACGGTGCATCACGAAAGATTGATATCAAACTGATCACTTGACCAATATTACGTTACTTGCTCTTCAAGTGAATCAACAAATGGCGAAATGAAAAGCCGAACAAATGCTATTTTTTTAGAGAGTCTTAGCTTACGTGTGTTTATTTCATATTTTCAGTTCTTACCCTCCCCGACTAAATCGGTTTCAGTTATGTACTGAAATATAAGAATGGACATTAGAGGTTCTTTCAAAGAAAAAACTCAGGTAAATGTTATTTTATATATTATGCTTTGTATGTTGTTCAGTATATTTCTATGCAAAACAAGAGGGATTTCAGTACACAGCAGGATATTCACATTTGTAACCAGATATTTACATACACTTTAGGGAGAAAACATAAAACATTTTTACTGTACAACATCAATTTAGAGTAAACTTTTGTTTTAGATAAATATTGAAATATATTTTGAATTAGTTAAATGTCAGAATAAAGAGAGAGAGATCTATTTTTATCACTTTCATCAAATTTAGGAGTACATATACACTAAGTTTATTGTTAATTAATAAGAAAACTCCAGAGGATTCCATTCTGAGCTGAAGAAGCTTCTGATAGGTTAGTAGAGTCCATGTGAGTAAATTGGTGGCACAGCTGTGGATGCATATAAGGCAAAACACAGAGCCTGTTTCTTTGAAATGGGAAAATCAAGAGATGTCAACCAAAACACCAGGAAAAGAACTGTGGAGCTCCATAAGTGTGGCTCAAGTTTGAATACAATTTGGTGCCATTTACAATTAAGAAATACAGATAGTTTCTCTCTTTACTCTTAAAGTTAACAAATATGTTTTTTATATTTATCAATCTAAAAAAAATAAACATTTAGTCTGATTTGATGTTACAATTAAAAAAGTGTTTGTGTTTTGATCTGAAGAGTTTGTAAATATCTGTATATTTGATGATTGTCAGCACAAAGAGGGAGAGAGAGGAACAGAGAGGGAGATGGAGAATGAGGACAGAACAGAGATGAACAAGAGCAGGTGAGACACACATGTTAGTCAAATGGTTGTTTACCAAAAGTATCACCGTATCATAGGTACTCATGTATCTCGTACCTAGTGTTTCTTTTTAGGTTTGTTATTTTTCAAATTCTATATTTATTAAGTTATGCAGGCTTGTTTGCACAACAAGGCTAAATAATTATATAAACTTTTCTCAATCTAAATATTGTACTTTGGTAGAATTAAAAAATAAGTGTAGTGCAGGTCTATGATGATTTTTAGTGCTACTATCATCTAGTTCTGATTTGGTTCTGTCTTGGTTAAATCCCAAGTAGTCCTGATTTTGAACTGTTGTAGTCCTGTTTTAATTCTGGATCAGTTCTGGGTCTGGTTGAATTGGGGTTTAGTCCTCGTGTCTTGATACAGCCCCGACTTTGTTCTGCCTTGCTGCTTAATTAAAAAACTAGTTTAAGGTGTCCTGCACATGTGATATATATTTTTCCCTATATGAAGTCATTCTTTTTTGAACAAAACTCAAAACAGAGCCTATTAATCTTTCAGTCATTTCTACCCCCCCCCCCCCCCCCAAAAAAAAAAAAAAATCCCACATGCATACTACCCTTTTGGGCTAAGCCCCGGGTGTTTCAAATGTCTGGCTCCGCCTCTGATGGCAAACTAGGGTAACTGATGACAGCCATAGCTGGACTGGCCTTCATAGGTGTAATTTGTGAGATTTTTTTTATTTTTTGTAACGGTATAAACCAATGACTGTAGAAAACATGGACGACGTGACAGCTCCCCAAAAATGAAGCCAAAACGTCTCTATCGCCCCCTGGTGTCTGGCTGCAGTATAGGTCATAAACCCCGCCTCCTCCATGTTAGCGGATGGGACTGGGGTCAGACTAAAATAAATTTATTCTCCTCAGATAATTTTTTTCCAAAGATTCTTTCTTTTGTTTCAATAGTTCTCATCACGCTGATTGATGTTCAAGGGGTCTCCTCTCCCATAAGTTTGATTCTAATTCCTACCGCGGTGATGTTAAATTGGGGTGAAACGTCATCATAACAGCTTTGACTGGCAGCTGCAGTCACGGAGAAACTTGCGTATCTCTGTTCGGGAATAGCAGATAGAGCGTAGGCTCTGAGAGGAGGGCCAGCGTTTACGCTACGAAAACACGACCGAGTGTTTTAACCTGACAGCCTGAGGTGTTCTTCAGTAAACTGGACTACCCGACAGAAGGACCCGAGGCCCCGCTGCACTTTTTCGGTAAGTTAAACGTGTTTGTAAGCTAATCCGTAACTACCGTCCTTAGCTAGGTCCTGAGACCTAGCTAGCTAAAATGAGCACTCGGCTGTCAGGGTTCGTTTAGCTGTGCAGGTGAATGAATTTACTAAAGAAATCAAGAGAAACGCCCCGGGCTGCTCAGTCACTAATTACTGTTACTGTACTTTTATTACAAGTATTATACTGTAAAAGCAACAGGCTGCACCCTGCTTCAGCTCCTGTGCAGAGCTGAATATTAAATATGTGCAAACAACAGCATGTTTTCAGTCTCTTGCCACATCTGTAAAGACAGTAACATTTTTTTAAAAGCTTGTACTTCAGTAACTCCTCATTAATCAGGAACTATGGATTAAAGTACTGTAGTGTACTGTAATACTGAAAAAAATGTAAGAGAAGAACTTCAGATCCTGAGTGTGTGAGGACAGAAGAATCCGCTTCATTTCAATTTTGAGGGATAAAATTTGAGTTTGATGGTCTGTTCTCTTTGTGATTACAGGAGCTGCCCTGTACGGTGGCCCCTAGAGACAAAGCAGTACAAACTCCAAAACACGCGCAAACTCCAAAACACATGCAAATTCCAAAACACAACGGAAGTGCTCCAGGACGCTAGGGGCAGTGTTGAGCTTGATTTGCAAAATAAACGGCAAGTTTGTTGCAACACATGGGCTGTATGGGACGGTCTAGTCTCCGTGCGCTTCCCAGGTTGCCTAGCAACCATGATACTAACCGCTGGAAACGTGTCATACAACTTTGTTTGACAGAAATGAAGGAGAACATATTTGTTTGTTTGTTTCTACAAGAGCTTTGTGTGATTTGATAAGTATCTGAGGCTGAGACCACAGGACAGTAAAACATGATTTTTGGGCTTCATTTCTGTACTGAACAGTCATTTAAGATTAGTTAGTAAATAACAATTAGCTAATGTTGTTCATGAGACTAAAGTCATATCACTTTGGTAATGTAAATATAATATGGCCAATATTATAGTTATTATATTAATCATTATTAGCTATTACAGCAGTGAACATGAACTCTGTGTCAAATACTGAGCTTCAGTACAGATTCAAGTTGCAGTTATTTATATGTCTTATCACCTTAAATCTTCACTCAAAGACAAGTATCTTTGACAGTGCATATATAGGTGTATCATATATAAGAGACAAATGTTGTTCCTTCAGTATGTTGGCATTACTAAATTTGGCTCATTGCTTACATATATTTATAAAAAGAAAATGTACAAGCTGTGATAACTGTTTCTGATAAAATGAAGAGTAGACTGATATATGAAATATTCCTTTATTGGGTGAGAAAATCAGACCATGTCATAACTGCTTTAAGTTTCATTTTTTTTTTAACATTTCTCCTTCCCTTCCCTTTTTTTTTTCCGACCCCTGCTTTACACCTCAATGCGAAACGCGTAATATTTTTCTCTGAATGTGGGACGATTCCGTTTTTTATGGGACGGTTGACAACTCTACTAACTAACCTTATGAATAAAATAAAGTTCACTACCGGTAACATCATAGCACCCACCCAGCTGTATATAAACTCTGTCACGCTAGCTATTATGCAGTACGAAAAAGTCAGCACAACGAAAATAAACTACACCTAAACTTGGTTTATATCTGACCCAGATAGACTGCAGGTCATAACTTCTTACCTGAAGTTCAGTTCACCTGACACTCGGACCAGCGGCCTGACACTCGCTCCGGTCTCTCCTCCTCCTGCCAATCCGGTATCATCGTATCATCAGTTAACCCTTCATGCCCAGGGTTGCCGACCCCTGATCTAAGGTTTTCATTACATGTCCAAGGCATTTAACTATTTCATGCTTTTCAACAGCAGAGAGATCCTTTTTCTTTCCCATATTGCTTGAAAATGGTGGTCTGCTTCAGTGGCAGTTCTAGCCTGTTTGGCGCCCTGGGACACCTAACAAATGTAAACAGACATTTTCACTATCCCTACTAATTGATGTTATCTTATCTTGTTGTATTTCTGTTTTGGTCAGTGCTATCCTCTATGTTGTTGCATGCTGGGGCAGCAGGTTGAGGGTCACAGATGCCAACAGACTAAATTAACTGATCCACAAGGCCAGCAATGTTGTGGGGATAGAGCTGGACTCCGTTAGGGTGGTGTCTGAGAGGTAGATGTTGTCCAAGATAAAGACAATGTTGGATAATACCTCCCACCCACTCCATGACATGCTGGCTAGTCACAGAAGCACATTCAGTGAGAGACTGAGATTATCAAAAAGCACCACTGACTGACACAGGAAATCATTCCTGCCTGTGGCCATCTCCCTGTACAACTCCTCCATCTAACACACGGTGAACACTGCAATAGTTACACCCTTTTTACACACGCTCTTTTCTACTCTGGATTATTCTTGTCAATTTTCTTGATATTTATTTAAGAAAATAATATTTAAGAAAATTGGCGCCCTCCTTGCAAACGGAGGGTGCCCTTACTCCCAGCAAATGGGCGTTAGAAAACCGATCGGTGCCTATGTCATTCCCAATATGCGCTGGCATGATGTCGGGCCAGCATGAGTACGAGTATATATTTTTTTTTGCCAATGCCTGTGATGCCACCCCTCACCAACATGTCGGGCAACCCGTATCAAAAACCGCTACTTGTCTGCTTGATAATGTGGAACATCCTTCCTTAGTAGTTTGTTCTTTAATTGGGCTCAACTCTCAAATTAATGATCATAGTAAAAACATGCAGCATGCCGCTGTCTGTTTAAGTCACACTAGCTTCTCCTTTTCACAAACACACACACACACGATGAGGTGTACCGTACCTTAACAAGATGAAAGTGACCCACATGTGCGCACCGTTGAACTTGATGCTGAGTGTTGCAATCGCTGGAAAGCAACAGACAGCTGATAGTGTAAGTATGTCTGTGTGACTGTGTGAGTGAGTGAGTGTGTCTGTGCGATTGTGTCTGCCCCAATAGCAAGCAGATCTGGCCCAGATCTGGTATCAAGCCGGCACTGCTGTTTGACTTCTGGCATGATAAGACATATGTCATCCAGATATGGGCCAGGCCTGGGATAGATGGCACTGTTTACGTGATGCCATGCCACATCTGGCTTGATTGTGGATTGGGTCATGTGGCCCAGGCTCGTAGAAAACAGGTCTGACCCGGATCTGGCATCAAGCTGGCACTTCTGACTGACTGGTGTCATGGCAGAGTGTATTGTCAACCAGATGTGGGCCAGGTCTGGCAATGATGCACTATTTATGCTCCTATTTAACTATTTTAGTTAGAAGACCCAAATGCCATGTTGCAATACTATACTGCTATGGTAGCCAACGTTTCAAATGCAGGTTTGACAGGTTTGTGAGTGTACACTTTATCCAATACCTAGTGACGGTTTACTCATCTTTGCCAGTGGGTGGCTGTATCTCAGGCAGCAGAGCAGGTCACCTACTGATTGGAAGGTTAGTGGTTCGATCCCTGGCTCCTCCAGTCTGCAAGAGTGTGAATGTGTGTGAATGTAGTTAGGAAGCACTCAGATTAGAGAAAGTGTGTGAATGTGGCATGTTGTATAGAGCACTTTGAGCACTCTGGGAGAGTAGAAAAGCGCTATTAAAGGAATTAGTCCATTCACTGTCTGAACAGAGTTTCATCATGTTATTTTTGCACTATTATGCACATGTTGTTATTACATGGCTTGATTAAAATACACATTAGGATGACATCTGGGGCCAGAGCTGAAACCGTTCTGGAACAGCACAGAACCACCAGCGTGTCTACAACTGGCCTTGTGCTGGCCCATGTGTGGGCCACGTCTGGCAAACCAGAGCTGGGCCACCAAAGGGCCGTCATTCTTTGCGGTATGTGGGCCATGTGTAAGCACATTGTGTGGGCCATGTGTAAGCACATTGTGTGGGCCAGATCCGATCCATACCAATTTTGCTTTGTGTGTGTGTGTAAATTATGCAGTGCTCAAAGAAATACACATTAGGCTGACATCTGGGGCCAGAGCTGAAACTGTTCTGGAACAGCACAGAACCACCAGTGTGTCTACAACTGGCCTTGTGCTGGCCCATGTGTGGGCCACGTCTGGCAAACCAGAGCTGGGCCACCAAAGGGCCGTCATTCTTTGCGGTATGTGGGCCATGTGTAAGCACAGTGTGTGGGCCAGATCCGATCCATACCAATTTTGCTTTGTGTGTGTGCGTAAATTATGCAGTGCTCAAAGAAACAAAGATGGCCTTTGTCTCTGAATAAGAGCACTCCACTGGCATGAGGTGAGCGGGAGAGCGGCTGTCACACAAACATGAGTGCTGGTGGAGGACAAAATAAAACACAAACTAAGAGATAGCAACACCAGACACACATCAGGAGCACCACAGAAGAAGAGAGTGAGAAGTAAAAGACCTGCACTGTGACCTGAACTGTAAATCACATCGAGTCTGTAAATGCTTCACATTCATGGAACTGAGGCAATCTGCAGTTTTCTTTGGCAGATTTATCATTTGTAATGTCAACAGAACAGCTAGTAACAACACGTCCACTAACCCACCCTCCCAAAGCACTCTCATGGGACACAGGACACTCTGGTTAAACATACTTCCACTCTTCTCGCCCCACCAGTGGGCCAACTCTGATGGAAAGCTGTAGAATGAAATTGAAACAGAAATATGAGACTACTCGGAGGTTAAAAACACAGAAATGTTCCAGCTGTCACCATCGTGATGGGTTTCTCCTCAGAATACGGACATTTTCTCACAGCTCCTCAAAACACAAAACATACCTCCCATCAGGACGAAACCAGTCTTGTCTCAATTGATCACTTCTTTTGTTTTTAAAGGATTTTATGATTATGAAGGTGTTCCCCTCAGGGCGGGACGCTCTCCTACATTGACACAGCCAGCCAAAATCTTCAATAAAGTCAAACGTTTCCGGGTTCAACACAGGAGTCAATATCTGGGTGTCAGATAGTTATCGGAGGAAAAATTTACTGCTCAGAAATCTAAAGTTTATGTTTTGTTCTTGTCAATGGAAAATTGTATTTAGTAGTCAGTATAATCTTTTAGTGATATACGTTTGCATATGGTAGAGTACTGCATGTAGTTATTTGTATTAGGAAATATTCAACCATGTATACTTAGAGGCATATAATTAATTGTGTGTGATCTCTAACAGGCTGCAAAGGCTTGGTGTGTATTCCACACTAGAATGCACACCCACATCCTGGGAGCACGAGAGAGGTCATACCTTCTCTTATTGTTTTACGGCAGGATTAACGTAGCTATGTCTGTTTTAGTTTAAGTGCTTCTTTACATATAGATGAACTGCTGGACTTCCTCACCATGTTATTTAGGGTGAGGGGGAGACTACCCTTTCCTGACCAAGGATGTATCTTTTGTGCTTTTATGACCCTTTGATCAGCAGGACACACACACACACACACACACACACACACACACACACACACACACACACACCACTGAAGTATAAATAAAGACCAGGGCAAAGCTCAGCGCGAGTCTCTGAGACTGCCCTTGCTAGCAAGAACTCTGTGTGTTTCTCTTCTCTGAGTCTTTACTGAAGAAGTGTTTTAGAATATTTTCCCTAACAGTTCTCCATTTCCTTTGACATCCTTCAGTGGTGTTGTTAATGTGACGGATTTATCAGTAAATGACAAGACCTGGAAGCAAATACCTACAACACTCAGCAGGAAACACTCTTCCTTTACAGTGTGGGACACTGACGTGACATGTGTCATTAGAAAGAATCATAATAATGTGAAACTTTAACACCGTGAAGACAGGGCAGACGACTGGTTTCCATCAGAGAACAGATGGATCTTTATTGGGTGCAAATAAAAAAGCCCTCAATGCAGAGCCAGGATTAACACAGAGAGGGCCACAATGAGAAACTCCCATACAGGGCGTGGAGAAGCCATGGAGAACATCATGCTGCCTGTAACATCATTCACCGTGACCGGTTTGGTGGTGGGGAGGCATATTCATGGAGGTCTGACTCGCCTTCAGCTCACTGCTGCGGCAGATGACCGCCCCTCCCTGAGCCTGGTTCTGCCCAAGGTTTCTGTTAAAAGGGAGTTTTTCCTTCCCACTGTCGCCAAAGTGCTTGCTCATAGGGGGTCATATGATTGTTGGGTTTTTGTCTGTATGTATTATTGTAGGGTCTAACTTACAATATATACTGTAGCACCTTGAGGCGACTGTTGTTGTAATTTGGCGCTATAAATCAATCTGAATTGAATAGGTCCTGTGAGTGTATGTTGGATATGTTGTTATGTGTTCGTTTGTTCTATGTTTCCCTGAAGATAGTATTTACATTTCTTGCTCCTGGCCTTCTGTAGTTTTGGATTTTTTCCTTTTGTGAAGTTTTTTTGAAGTTCTGTTTTCCAGAACTCATTTGGTTCCGCATTCTGTGCTCCACACAGCTGATCTTTTCCACTCGTAAAGGATTGAAAGGTGACCTGGAATGACACGATTATCATAGTGAGTAACATCCAAGACGCTTCGGTTGGTTTCCTATGTTGTTTTTATCCATGTTGATTCTCTGAGTACATGAGCAACTATTCCCATTCCTGCAAACTGTTCTATTTGTGAAAAACACAGTTAAACATATACATTTTTAAAGACGGAGTTCTTCCTCCTCACTATAGCCAATCCTGCTCACATTGATTGGCTGACTTGGCTGATTGATTGACTGTCACATTGTTGAAGTCTTCTCTCCAGTGTTGGAGGGTCTTTACCTATTAACTGTAATCTTAGTCTGATTGTGTGAAACAAGTCTCTGCTGTAAATAAGGCATTGAGTCTTAACAGGACTACCTGTATAAATAAATTCAAATCAAATAGATGCAAACATCTGCTGTAGTAAAACTAAGTCAATGTAACACTGTAAGACTTATGTGGCTGTACGCGGTTTATACATCGTGATCAATAGGTTCTGGGCATATTCTGGCACTTTTTGGGAGTTTTCACTCTGAACCTGAGCGAACACGTGACAGCTGAAAGCTGTTAGTATGTAGGAACAAAAAACAAAAAAAAACAAAAAAACAACAACAAAAAAAAAACAAAAACACAACAAACAAAAAACAGCCTTGTTGTTGTTTGACCTTCATCTTTCTGAATCCTGCGTACTCTGTCAGAGTTCTGAAAAGAGGTAAACTGAGCGGAGTGGGCAGGAGGCGGTGAGGAACACAAGGTCCTTCAACTGAAGATCGTCTGAAACGTGCTGTGAGAGATGTTTTTATGCTGCTCAGTTTCACAGAGACAGCGATGCTCACCAAACCCATAAAAACTGTCAGAGAGGGGAAGAAGGAGCTCTTCTCCTCTCTTCAAGGACAAAAATCATGAATGGTTTTGTTCCAGAGCAGAAAGCAGTCTAACCGCCTCCTCCGTGGCTGTACTGCTCTCATCTGTCAAATAATATATGTATTTATTCAGATTAACAAAAGGCTTTGGGATTAAAATATGCCAGGCAGGCAGAGGAACCTTAGCTTAGTGTGCAGGACCTGTGTAACACACCCAAAGAAAGATTCTAGGTCTGACCAACCGTCTCTGTCGTGGGCAAAAAGATGACAGTCAATAAAATTCTAAAAAATAGTTTATTGACAAAAAAATATATCAAGAGATAAAAGATAAAAAATAGTCCAGTGTCCCATTTATGAATTATATAAAAAACACACAGTCCCAAGGTCAGAGCCAGCTATGCCACACGGCCAGTTGCACTCCACGTGTTGCCTGTAACAGGGTTAGAAGTTGTCCTTGGAGACCCACCACCCTGCAAGCATATAGCCAGTAGTCACTCCAGCCTCTGCAACTCTGCTACCTTTAGGCTGTGGCATACAATAGGCCCTGGCCTGCACAGAGAGACAAAAACGACACGTTCACTATAGAATTTATAGCACAAAATCCATCCATCCCAAACATATCTGATTTCATCACATTACATACCTGCACAGAGAGACAAAACGACACAGCAGTGTTTGTAGTATGGGCTATAAGTAGACCAGTGTATCAGTGCAATCAAGTACACCTGCCTCTAATTAGGCCAACCCCATTCCAGCCATTGGCTCACCAAAAATGTGACACACACAAACAAAACCACTCCCAACCCAGTGCAACTTCACACAATAATATGGAGCTGAATTAACACAGGCACATTAGTCTACCATGTTACAAGCTGCATGCTATTAAAAGCCAACATATGCAGATTCTGCCTTGTTCGGCACCCTTCTGTTCTGAAAGCAGCGCCACAGGTGGGAAAGCATCATCCCCGAGGCTCTAGCTTGCTCTGTCACTCAGGCGGAAATCACAGCTTCAACCGCCACACACACAAACACACACACACACACACACACACACACACACACACACACGCACACAAACAGAGAGAGAGAGAGCAGAAACCTGACAGGTGTGAGCAGGATTATAGAAAAATTCAAATAAATCCGGGGCAAAAAACCAGGCCACACTCTGGCCACCAAGCGTAGAGTTACAGAAAAGGAAGGCGTGTTTTTGGACTTTCCTCTGACAGTCCAAAGTAGCCAAAGCAACACAGGAACCCATTTTCCGCTCAGGCTGCTCATTATCAGTGGCTTCATTGGTCAGACTGGACGTCATGTACATGAACTAAAATGATTTAAATAATCAATCCTGATTTATGGATTAACTGGCTGTTGTTTATATTGTGACCTCTTTATATCAGACAGAGGCTCTCCAAGACAAACATTAACACTGTAGCGCCATCATGTGGTTAAAAAGGTAGAAACTCCCTGAACACATACAGATGATAACAGATTTATTACCCCCCTTTCATTTTTTAATATGCTCCCGACGCTAACAGTCAGTGGTGAGGCCTTTTTGCATGATAACTCGGCTGAGTCATCCACGCGTGTCTCTGCAGTTGTTCTGGGTGTTTTAGACCCTCACTAGTTTTCTTTCAGAGTCTTTAATTCTTCTGCCAGGCTTCTTCTGTGCTGTGCGTCTCTCTTTGAATTTCTCGACAATGCTTCTCACTCCAGTTCTTCACACTTGGAGCTGCTGTGATGACTTTGTATATTCAC
The DNA here is from genome assembly GCF_018398535.1 of Haplochromis burtoni. NCBI lineage: Eukaryota > Metazoa > Chordata > Actinopteri > Cichliformes > Cichlidae > Haplochromis > Haplochromis burtoni. The sequence continues at coordinate 386,582 of NW_024582722.1, forward strand.
TCCTGCTCTGTGAGCATCAGTGATTCTGTTTCTCAGGTCTGGCCTGATGATACTCATTGACGACTTGAACCCTGCTCAAGTTTTTATACTGAGTGCAAACTGGAAGATAACAGTCAGTTTGAACTGGACAGCTTTGAGTGTTACAGAGTTAAAGCACATCATTGCACAGCAGTACTTTGTGCTGTGACTCAATAGAGTAATATAATAATATAGAGTATTAATAATATTCACCCTGCGCATTCTCTCTGTTATTGTGTCCAAACTGGAATCATTTATTCTTTCTGAAGAAAACTGTTTGTGCTTTAAATCCTTTCCTCAGTTAAAATATATTCTCTTCATGCTTTGAGCTGCTTCTGAAGTTACAGTGAGATACTTTTACCTGCAAGATCAATCGTGTCACATAGCACAATCAAATCACAGCGCACTGCTATCCAAACTGGAAATACAGATTTTACACTTCCCTTTCATGGCAGCGAAGATTTTTGAAGATAACACTACGATAGTCCCTCTTTATTTTTACTGTAGCATTGTAAATGATGATGTCATAACGTCTTGAGCTGACGGGACAGAAGCAGCTTTTCAAACTAAAACCATCACTGCTGCCGTCTGTTGGAGGGACACATACAAAGATTATGATTATGAGCATTTATTGCAGCTATGTGTGAAAATTATATTTTACTTGAAATATAACATTAGTAAAAAAGCAGTTAAGTGAAGTAATTAAAGTAAAAATACTCGTGAGTATTTAAATAAGTATAAAGATACAGGCTGGGTTCACAGATTTTCTGTTAACAGCTGTCAGGTGCCAAAAACTTCTCATCTTCCTAATAAATGCCTCTAATGCAGTGTCTAAAATGCAAGCATTCTTTGTTAATAACCACCGTCTGCCTCTATAAAAGAAATCTACTTTATGTTTCTCCTAAAGTGAAGCTTCTGCTGTCACAATGAGCCAGTCACTAAAGCCTTACTGTTATCACTTGACCCTGCTTCAGCCCAACACACCAACACTGCAAACAAATGTAGAAGTTGTACACCTGATATGAGAGTCAGATTCTGGTGGTAAACTTAGCATGAGGTAAAATATTAAATTTGTTTGGCCAAATGACCTCCTCAACATGTCTTTAAGTTCTCCAGAGGCCTGGTAATGAACTAAGCATTGATTCAGGTGTGTTGACCCAGGGTGATCTCTAAAACCTGCAGGACACTGGCCCTTGAGGCCTGGAGTTAAAATATGAGTAACTGTATTCGGTTACAGTTTAAAAAGGTGGTATTTAGAATACAGTTACTTTGTTGAAATAAATGGATTACACTGCGGTACTTTCCTGTTTCATATTGTGGTGGGTCAGGACTGTTTGGGTTTTGTTTGACAGCTACGTTCTGTTGTTCCAGGCGGCAGCGTTACGGTTGCCATGGTTACAGGGCGACGCTCGCTCGCTCTCTCTCTGCGACTGTGTGTTTCCTGGGTGAGAGAGCGCCTTTTTGTTGTTGTGCTAAGCTAACAGGCAGAATGCTACAAGCTCTAAAGAATGTAGCCTCATGGGCAGTGTAGTCCAGTGCTGCAGGGAGAATGGACCGCCATACACTTTATGTGTCTGTGAGCAAGAGGAGGGAGAAAAAGGAGAGTGGAAAAGTATGAGCAGTCATCCAGCAAAAAACGGGAGCTGGAAGCATGTAAATATAATAATAACCACTGCAGCCAAGAAGAGTGCCTGACGAGCCCAGTTGCAAGTAAGCTATTAAGACTCTACTGTACACTGTGTTCGTGTTTTCCTCCGAAAACAATAAGTTCCGTTGGAGCAGTCTTTCAACCCTCTCTCTGTCTCTTGCAAGAAAAGTTGACCCACACAACAAAGTAAACTATTTTTCGGCTACGAGCCGACAGGACCCCGCCAGTATTAGTCAGAGGTCCCTTTACTAAGGTTCGGAGCCGCGGACCTTCAGTAATAGTAATAAATCACACAGCAATAGTACATTCACATAGTTGTAAAAAGCATGATAATATATTAAGTAATCCAAAGTATTCAGAATACGTTACTGTCATTGAGTAACGGAATACGTTACAGAATACATTTTGGGGCATGTATTCTGTAATGGAATACATTTTAAAAGCAATCTTCCCAACACTGCAAATATCCCTGGAAACTAACCCAAGTTGCTCTGTAGGGCATCCTGCTGGGTAGAACGACATGTCTTAGAAAAGGAACCAGTCCATTTTTCAAAGTCTCTACTGCCATCTAGTGGTAAAGACTAATTTCTGTGTAACCTGGGCTTCTTTAAATGAAAGCAGAACAGCAAGTAAAAAGCTGGAATAAGAAGAATTCTACAGCACTTGTTAGCTTTTTGTTGTTGGCTCCTTTTAATTTGTTATATAATTACAGCTAAAGGTAAATGTGTTTTTATTAAAAAGCCATAAAAACCTTTTTTATATGTTAAATGAACACAGTGAAAAATAATGATGTTGCGACTGTACACAGTCTTTGAAAAAGAAATCTTGCTCCAAGGAAAAGCTTTTTGGATGGCTGTTTTGGTACCGATTGGCAGAGCATCATATGTTATTGATATTATTTTGCACATATCCAAATGTTCTAATGATGAAAACAAATCAGTATATATTTGCATGTATCCTACATATGTGCTCACACCTGAGATTAAAATTTAAAGCTATGAGTTAAATGAATCGTGAAATTAAACAGAGATGTTAAATGTTGTACTCGGTCGTTTCCCTGCTTCAGAGGAAACTGAGTTGGTCAGTGCGTGCTTTGCACCGAACAATGACAGTATTGTCTGGTTCTCGCAGATAACCTGGATGGGCGGTGTGTCATTTCAAAAAGCTTTTGAATTGTTTGGGCCACCAGACGACGACCAGACGATGACAGCTGTGGTCACAAAAAGCCTTCTGGTCCTATGGAAGTGTACGGGACAACAACTCTCTGACCTCTGCTGGGTTTATGGTCTTACGGCCACTCATTTGGGGTCATACTCAATAAAATATTGAGGATTATTGTGGTATATTATGCCATGAGTTGTATGAGCCAATGAGTGTGCAGCTACACAGCCTGTCCCTCCCTACATGTTCACATGTGCCGCACTCCACAGTAATCAATAATCAAATAATCAGAGTTTTATGCACATAAATCTCCAGGTGAACGACTCATCAAACGAGCGTCCAGATCCAAACGAAGCTCTGAGCTTGCGGATAAACACCGCGAGGCAGCAATCTGATCCTGCAAACGTCTGAGACATCTCAGTAAACCACAGTGAGACTCCACGCAGCAACACCCTCCTCTACCACACCAACCTTCTGGGATGGATGGGCACTAAAAATATTGAGGTAGCACAAAAAACAGAACACTGAAGTGGTGCAGTGGAGAGGAGGGGGTGATGATGGGAAATCCTGAGGGAAATACAAAGGGACACAATACGAATGGCAAAAACTGGAAATGCAGGAATAAAAAAACAAAAAAAACCAAACAAAAAAACCCAAAACAAGTCGATGTCCAGCTGTCAGCTCATTTTATGGTGTCTTCCTCTCTCTTTTGCGCATGTTTATTAAAATTATAACCGACACAGAACAGAAAATGATAAATAAAGAAACTCTGCACTTGTATCGGTGAGATGAGGTTTATGGCTGCAGAAAAAGCCCCTCACTGGATCTTGAGTTTGGATTAGTTTGTTTAACAGTCCTAAAGCAGGCTGCATCCAGCTTCTTCTGATCTGAAAAAAGTGAAGCCCACATCTCGGTCCCACGGCCTCCTTTTATCACATTAAGCCGCTTAAAATGAATTAAAATCCGCATGATTGGATGACTCATTCGCTCCCAGGTTGGACAACAAAAGCCTTTGTCGCCCCCAGGCGGGGGTAAGCAACGGTACACTGCGAGCTAACAACAAAAACGGCAGTCGCCTGTTCACGAAACCATCGTACCGTCAACTGACACTGTGACGTTATTGGCACGCTCCGTGAACCCAGGCAGCGAGGAGACGCTTCCGGATTGGCTGTACGTAAGGGGCCGTTGCAGTCACGTTCAACTATTGGTGAATGAGTCGCGGAGCGTCAATTTGATTGAGTAGCCGTCGCGTAGGCGGGCAGAATAGCACGTTCGGTTGTGGAACCGAGGCCGGTACTAAGCATTTCGGCACGTTGTGAAGCCGTTAGCGTTCAGGCAGCCGCTGCTGTGACTCTTAGACACTTCCTGTTTGTAAAGCGCAGTTTTGCCCAAAATAATTCACCAGGCGGTAAGTTACTCTTCTCTAATCCAACATCCCTGTGTGTGATTAGTTTATACTTGTGTTTTTTTATTAACTGGATCGCTCTTCCAGGCCGCGTCTACAGCCTGGTGTAGAAGGGGAGTTGCTGTTAGCAACCTTAATGACATTGTAACTAGAGTATAATTATATAATCGTGTATTACCTATACATTACAATATTTGAGTATTTTGAAATGCCATCGGATGGTGTAATAACTGTTATTGCGTGAAAAAGTCGAAATGCAGCTACCGGCTTGATTGTTTGGTCTCCAGGATATAGCCATCCCCCACATGTAGCTCTCTTTTAGCCGTGGCTTGGTCGTTACTGCCTCTTTTACCGCTCCATTTTGTCGTTTAATCCCTACATGTTAATTTAAATAAATAGTTTAAAGATCAATTTCGTGTTTGGTTCACCCTTCGGTCCCGGTTCGGAGCTGCTAGCGGGGCTCTCTCCGGCAGCAGCGGAGGGGTGGCCGGCCGGGACACGTGCTGCGGCCGCCGCTCGCCCTGCCTCGCTTTGGGAGCCGTGTGTTCGCTCAGTTTCCTCAGCTTGGCTCCGGAGAGGGCCGTCTAGCGTGCCATGTGAACCCGGTTATCGATGGGGCAGTCCACTGAGGGTCGCGTGTAAGCCGGTGAGCGGCTCCAAGCAACGGGCACGCCGCGGCCTTTGTGTGCGTGCAAGCGCGGTCCTTCACGCGGAGCCCGGATCGATAAGCTAGAGCCAGCTGGAAGCATTGGGGCACGTTTTTAGGCTAGCTGGGCTAGTCCACCTTAAAGCCTGGTGGACCAGGGAGGGCTGGGCGGTGTGTCACAGCAACAGATGGCTCGTGCTGTGTGTACAGGTGTGCACATTTATCTGCACAGCACTTTTCGGTGGAAGGTAGCGTGAAGGCCAGTGATCCCGTGTACTCCCGGTGTTAGCAGAGGGCTAAATTCTCTCTAACAAGAAGACACCTTCAACAGCAGGCTGAGGGAAGGCGGCCATCTTCCTTGGCTAGCCCAGGGGGTAAGGAGAAGGAAGACAAACTGTAGGAGTGCAGGGCTTAATTAATTAACCCAAAATGGATTTAAAGTTTATCAAATGTCCAAAGACATGAAAATGGGCAGAGAACAGACTTGTGTTACATACATTTGACTCTTTACCTTAACTGTATGTGAATCAGCTATACCTACATCAGCTTGCAGGCCTCAGATTCCTGTTGTAGGCCAATGAAGACCCAGGTAAAGAGCACTTCAGGTTTCACATTTCCAGTAACAGCAGACATGAAACATCCAGGGATGCCTGCAGACGGTATTGTATAAAGACCAGGAAGCATGCTCGAGCAGGATATCCAAGGTATGGTTAGGCTCACCTAAGATAGATTTAATCTTAAGCATCAGGTTTTATAGGATTAGAAATGAGTCAATCAGAGGGATGGCTCAAAATCGAGGGAGAGTAGATACACTGGGCAAAGGATGAAGATGGAGCTGCTAGGTGGGAGGACAAGAGGAAAATCTCAGAGGAGGTTCCTAGGTGTAATGCATGGGTAGGCAACTCCAGGCCTCAAGGGCCAGTGTCCTGCAGGTCTCAGATCTCACCCTGGGTCAACACACCTGAATCAAATGATTAGTTCATTACCAGGCCTCTGGAGAACTGTTGAGGAGGTCATTTAGCCATTTGAATCAGCTGTGTTGGATCAACAACACATCTAAAACCTGCAGGACACTGGACCTTGAGGCCTGGAGTTGCCTACCACTGGTGTAGTGAAACAGATGATGATGCTGGGATAGAGATGGAGAAAGATGTTGGGGTGTGGGAGTAGGAGACCATTGTGCCTTCACTGGTTTTGGGAAACAAGCGAGAGATGCATTAAAGAAAATTTCTATCAATTTATTTAAATAAAAGAGATTAAAAGTATATTAGTCACTAGCGCTTCATTACATCTGTCGCTCTGCGATGACCAGCAGCAGTCACCGTCATGCCTAGATTACATTTTCCCTGATATTGGTCTTCGGTCACATTTATGTCTTGATGAAATCTTTCCCTGTGCTTGTTGACAGAAACATGAGTCTTGAATCATCTGATGAGCTGTTTCACACTCACGATTTGTGATTCTCTGCTTTCACTCTGCGTCCACGAGTGTTTTGTGTGCTGCG
>NW_024582722.1:394254-401780 GCF_018398535.1 Haplochromis burtoni
TAATCGTGACTAGTCGACAAATCGTGGCAGCCCTACTGCACACTGTGTACAGTTCAAAGCAACAAAGTTCAGATCAACATGAATTGTGATTTAGGATGTTTGTGCTGGCCACCTGTGTCACCACCACCTGTCAGAGGCCACACCCCTAATAATGCAAACCCTAGTCCAGTTGGAACAGCTTTTATAAAGGTAGAACTCGTCTATAGAGACCACAAACTAGTTTGTTTCAGGCTGTAAACATGTTCATTTTAACTGACTTGCTGCTGGAGCCCCTGCTGGATGCTATTGGAACTGCAGGTTGTAGTTCTTGGTTCGGTAAGGCTAACTGGGCTTAGAACAGCAGCTGCTCGATACACAGGATATCATAACAGATGTTCATCACCGTTGTTTCAGTTGATGTTGAAATCAGGTTTATTTAATATCATTACTCAGACTTTGTTGATTTATTAAACCTAAAAAAACATTAAATAGATATTGGACAACAGAACACGGATTAAAGCCAAAACTGTTACTGAAATAAACATTAGATGCTAACACATTGTCCGTGTTGCGCTTTCTTTGTCTTATTGTTGGAGTTTTACACTGAGAGAGGTTGGCGGGTAGAGTCGGCGAGTAGCTCATGTAGCAGCCGTGGTTTCTGTCTAAAAATATCCCGATGAGGAGGCCAAGCAGGCTGCCGGCTTCACAGGTGGATACCCTGGAAATGTTTTTAGCAGAGACTCTCAAATAAAAGCCACCAGCTCTTTCTGTCACAGTAAAGTGACCCAGCTGGTTGTTTCCTGTGGTTCATTTCCATTCAGCATGAAAGAAGGACCTTGGGATTGATTGTTGAGGAATTCACAGCAGAAATGACTTTTTCCAGTCTTCCTTATAGACTCCATTCATGTTGCTACAGTGAGAAAATCTACCAGTAGAGGCACGAAGCAGGCAATCCATCGAGTCTGACGAGCCCTGCAGCTTTCTGTGGAAAAATCCTGAGCGGGTCTCATTTTAAAAACTGCAAATGTTCAAGAAACAGGGAAAGTATGCAGGTCTGTCTGAGCATGCCAGGCGTGTCTGTGGAGCGCAGCAAGCTTCCTGCTTCTGACGCCTGTTTGCATCATAGTTGTCATAGTACAGGAAAGGTAGAACACATCTGAACAAGCCATAGTCTGCAACCATTCCAAAACATAGTCAAGGTTTGTGCAGTGTCCCGTGGACGATGTGCTATCTGCCACAGAAGAAACAGTTTTTTAATAAGACTTTCAGCATAAATTCAGGTGTGTCAGAAAGTAGGGCTGTGCGATATGACCAAAATCTCATATCCCAATGTAAGACACTTATCGTCCCGAATTTTTTTTTTTTCTTTTTACATTTTCTCCTAATTCTGTGGGTTAGTGTCCACGCCCTGTGAAAATCGTCTCCAGGGCCGTTTTCACATCGGTGCACACAGACGAGGCAGAATGGGTCAGCTCTGCTGAATACAGGCGTCACAAACACGTAGAGGCCGAGGCTGAAACGCGATGAGTTGGTCTGCATGAGCAGCTCATCAGCACCTGAAACAAAGTTCCTCTACCCCACGGGGTCTGCTGCTCTGAATGATCAATGTTTAAGAGACTACTGAGCTCAGAATAACTTCATTGAGCAGATTTCTCAGTCTGTGCAGTCCTCATGTCTCCGTGTTTGTGGCACTAAAACGTCCATGATGAATTTGTTCACAGCTGTCGGGATGAGCGGAGCTTTCTTTGTTTGTAGTGATATCATTTGTCCTGTTGCTGATCTCAGCCTGCTCTTTCTCTCTGCAGAGATTTCAAGTTGACCAAAGAAATGGTGATGGAGAAGCCAAGTGCCCAGCTGGTCGGGCGAGAGTTTGTCCGACAGTATTACACACTCCTGAACCAGGCCCCCGACTACCTGCACAGGTACAGCCGGCAGCTGTTTGTCTGTCAGATCAAATCAAATCACTTTTATTGTCACATCACATGTGCAGGTATACTGGTACAGTACATGCGAGTGAAATTCTTGTCAGCATACGAGGGAGTGACTGAAGCGTCACGCGCTCGCCCGCTGTCTTTGTAAATGTCTTCCTGCACACACGAAATCCATCTCTGCTGTTTGCACTCAGGTTTTATGGAAAGAACTCATCCTACGTGCACGGTGGCCTGGACAGCAACGGCAAACCGGCGGAGGCCGTTTACGGACAATCTGTAAGTAAAGTGGCAGGCTGTAGCTTTAAGGTCAATTCCAAAGAGCTAGAAGGAACATGTAACTATACTACAAAGTAATATGTTATAGTTACAGCTTACATTAAAGCACACACACGCAGGCTAATTTCAGACGAGGCTGGCCCATCCTGAATGATAAGCTGAACGAGGCGGCGTCCTCTGATTGACGTCTGACCACGAGCGTGAAGTTGGTTTGAGTTCATAGCTTTTAGGTTTGGGCGTGGGAAGTCTGACTCAGCCTGTCTGTTCTTTTTTCCAGGAGATCCATAAGAGGGTGATGGCTCTGAGCTTCCGAGATTGTCACACCAAGATCAGACACGTGGACGCTCACGCCACCCTGAATGAGGGCGTGGTGGTGCAGGTGATGGGCGAGCTGTCCAACAACATGCAACCCATGAGGAAATTCATGCAGACCTTCGTGCTGGCGCCCGAGGTCAGTTCTTCCATCGGGCCTTCAGCCTGTTATCATGTGATCTGTGACATGAACCCGCAGTAGAAAGTGTTGATTGATGGGTTTTCCTTTCCTTCAGGGAACCGTTGCAAACAAATTCTACGTCCACAACGACGTGTTCCGTTACCAGGACGAAGTGTTCGGCGACTCCGACTCTGAGCCGCCTGAGGGTGAGAACACATCTAGTTCTGTTTTTGTTGTGATTCATGACTCTTTCAGAGATCAGATTAAGAAATCCTGAACATGTCTGATCGATTAAATGGGGATGAAAATATTCTGGTAGTGAGTCGAGTGTTTTCAGAGCAGAGGTGGAGGAAGTTTAGCGTTGCTGCTGTTAGTACAGCCGCAGTCTCGTGCAGATATTTAATGTTACGTACGTGTTTTGGTTTTCAGAGTCCGAGGACGAGGTGGAGGAGCTTGAGGAGAGGGTTCCCTCCCCTGACGTGGCTCCCGAGGAGTCTGCTCCTTTCTACGACCCAGCAGCCTGGTATGTGATCGAAGCGCGCTGAAGAGTCTCGCGTTCTTGTCGAGGTTTAAACTTGAATATTTAAACGCACAGAACACAGCTGCACCCGGGTTGTGGAAGAGGAAGATGATGTCACAGTTTTATTTACTGGAGTTCTAAAGCAAACTGCCACAAGTAGCGTTTTCAGTGAAGTGAACTTCTTTCTTCTTCGCTTCCAGTTCAGAGCCAGCCGTTCCTGGTGACGAGGAGGAAGCGGTGGCGGCAAGCCCAGAGCCAGAGCAGGAAGCAGAGAAGGAGGCCGAGGCAGTGGCGGTGGAGCTGAAGCCCGAGACGAAGCCGGACACGCAGACGGACGTGCACACAGGTGACGAGCAGACAGAGAAAAGCCCTGCCACCGCCACACCATCTGCTACAGAAGCTGTCACTGCAACTGCCGAGCCCGCCCCCGCCGCCCCGGAGGAAAACAGGGTAGGTGGTTGTGTGGTGGCGTTTATGAATTGGGTTAAGTGGCAAACACGAGGATCTGATTTCTTTCCTTTGTCTTGCAGCCGTTCTCCTGGGCGTTGGTCACCAGTAAGAACCTCCCTCCCAGCGGGGCTGTCCCTGTCTCAGGAATCCCTCCCCATGTCGTCAAAGTCACCCCCACAGCACCGGTGAGTCCCTGTTCTCCCTCAGAACCCTGCTCAGGCTTTATGTCGCAGGTGTGGGTTCAGAAGTGCCGTGATGCTCTGAATGAACATTCATGTCAAATATTAGCAAATATGATAAAGTCTCACACAAAGACTTTGATTTCTCAGCATTTTTCTGGAAATGGCTGTCCTTTTACTCTTTGGCAGAAGGTGTCACTATTTTAAAAGCAGATTTAATCTCACTTTATGATGCAATCGCTTCTCTTGGGTAACACTGAGAAGATGATGGCAGAGCTTTGAGAGCTAGCTTCTGCCAGCAGCACGTTTGTGATGATAATCAGAGCCTCGAGTCCAGAAAACAAACTTTTTGTTTTAAAATGCGTTTCGACTCTTATAGCCCAGAGCTGAAGTGAAGTCAGAGTCCCAGACACCAGCACAGAGACCACAGAGAGACCAGAGGTCAAGGGAACAGAGGCCGGGAGGTCCTCCGCCCACTCACAGAGGCCCCAGACCAGGTACGCATAGTCCCGTCAGCAGCAGGCCTTTATTGTAAACCAGAGGTAACATCACGAAGCACCTCGGCTGCAAAGATGTCCCTGGCTGATTTGTGACAGTGGGGTCTCCTCGATGTGTTTGGATTTGTCATTTTTGCTGAACACAGAGAAGCTGTATCTGAAAAGGACTCTTCTTGTTTGTCTCAGCTCGAGAAGGAGAGCAGGGTGAGTCGGAGGGGCGCCGGGTGGTCCGGTATCCCGACGCACACCAACTCTTTGTGGGGAATGTGCCTCACGACGTGGACAAGAACGAACTGAAGGAGTTCTTTGAGCGTGAGTTGGATTGTGTGAAACTTTGTTTTTTCTTTTGTTTGTAGTTGTAAAATCTGACTGTTTTTACCGCGTCTTTCAGAGTACGGGACGGTCCTGGAGCTCAGGATCAACAGCGGAGGGAAGCTTCCAAACTTTGGCTTTGTGGTGTTTGACGACTCTGAGCCCGTCCAGAAGATCCTCAGTAACAGGGTGAGCTTTTTGATGCTTTCAGCCGAGGAGCTTCACGCTCAGCTGTTTGTGTCTTGGCCCGTGACAACCGCTTTAATGCCTCTTTTCTCCTTCAGCCCATCAAGTTCCGAGGTGACGTGCGCCTGAACGTGGAGGAGAAGAAAACCCGGTCAGCCAGAGAGGGCGACAGGCGGGACGCCAGGCCTCGGGGCCCCGGCGGCCCCGGCGGGCCCAGAGAGCGGGTTGGGGGCAGCGGCGGACCCCGGGGCCCCTCTGCCCGCGGAGGCACGTCACAGAAACCCAGCTTTGGCTCCGGACGGGGCGCCGGACCCAGCGAGGGACGCTACCCTGCCCCCCGCCAGTGAGGCTCCCGGCCTCTGAACCTGAGTTCATTACTGTCATTTACCTGAGCAGGTGTGTGCCTGCCGCAGCAGGAGCTGATTGGACACGGCCAAATTCTCTGCTCCGCTCCTGGGAAGGAAAAGCGAGGAACTCTGTGCGGTCGTGGTTCCTCGTCGTTTCCCTCCTGGCGCATGAGCTTCAAAACAGGTTTCAGTAATCAACGCAGGTTTAGTCGAGAGCTCTGCCCGCTCCTTCCTGCTGATTTCAGCAGCATGTGTCTCTCCTGAAGATGGCTGCCTCTTCCTCCTCCCCGGATGCCCTCCACTCCAGCCTCCTCCTCCCCCTCACCTCCTGATTTGAGGACGTCGCACTCATTTCTCCCATCGTCTCCTCCTCCTCTTCTTCTTTGACCTCCACCAACACGTATTATTTGGACTCTTGTTGTTTTTCATGCTGAACTTGAATTTATTAAACAAATCAAAACATGCAAACACATAAAAAAGGGTAAATACTACTTGAATTGGGGATAATGAACCCAGAGGTTAGGTGTTGTTTTTCGCGTTCTCTCCCTGTTTCTTAAAGGAACGTGTACTTTACTGCTTGGGCAATCCTGTGTATTGCTACCACCGTTGTATCTAGCGATGGATCTGTCTTATTTTTTTTCTATCAGGTCAAGAGCTGAACTATAGTGGTTTTATTTGAGTAATAATAATGTTGGCTTGTAATATGTGGATTGACAGACGTGTCTGAATGGAGCATGTTTCCAAACCCGTTGTTAGGCTTCTACCGATGCACTTCATTTGTCATGTTTAAAGCGAGCTCACCGGCCAACGAGAGAACTAAATTAAAGTGAATTACTGTTTTGAACGTTGTTTCAGAGCTTGTTTTCAGTCCGTGGACGGATGCACGGGGAGTTAAATGTGTTTGAGGAAGGCAGCACGTGTCCGTGTCCAGTAACATGGACGCTTTAAGAAGGCGAAGCTTTAATACTGATCTTTTTCTTTTTATGCCTTTAATTGATTTTTTAAAAAAAAAAGTGAGTTTTATCTTCACTTAATCCAGAAACTATAAATTATTCATTTAAACCATAACAAGGCCAAGGTCTATGGACATGTGTGACAGTGTTCATTTGACCAGCTGGTTAACACAGCAGCAGCGGCATTCGGCTCCCTCCAATGGTGCGTCTGGAGGAAGATGAACTTCACCCTGATTACCAAAATCCGCCTGTACCACACACTTGTAATTCTTCTCTATGGATCAGAGATCTGGGTCATCCTCAAGCCCGAACTCAACAAGCTCGAGTTCTTCCAAATGTGCTGTTTGCGTCAGATTCTCCGAGCATCCCTCTGTGACCGGCTCAGCAACAGCGCGATACATAGTCAATGTCACCAGCAGCCCTCGATAGAAGAGCTTTTTTGGTTTGGCCGCGTCTGCTGCATGAGCAATCATCGCCCCCAAGAAGACTTGGATCGAGCAAATTGAAGACTATCTTAAACGACAACATCTAACCCTTGAGCAAGCAAAGTGGAAGTGCATTGTTGACCAAGATGGAAACCCTACGACACCCACAGAGACATATTGGCTTCGTGGATGACCTCCCCTACCGACTGCCAGCTAGGGACAAAAGAAGGAGAAGAGCAGGTTAACGCTGGTTTATGAAAGCAAGGTTTCATCAGTCATGGCGGTAACAGCAATACATGCAGTTCACTGTGAAAGGCCGTGGTCATCGACAGGTAAAACCTCTCCATACATTTCATCACAAGTCCCTCCACAGGTGATCAGGTGATGGTCGCCATCACAATGACAGGAAGTCACAGTGGCAGTGTGAACAGCAGTATCCATTTCTGTACTGACCGGTTTGACCTGCTTTAACGAGTCCGTTCTCCTCACACCACTTCTGAACAACACGACGTCATCGTCCAACTTGTTTGTAATAAAGATAACAGACGTAAGAAATGTTTGTTTTTTTTCTATTCTCAAACTGCTCTCCCTTAGGAGCTCAGTCTGGGAGGAGTTCTTTTTTTCTCCTCTTTCTTGTATGTATTGTGGATTTCACTGATTTTCATACCTCTGACCTCTTCCCAATGTGATGTTTGTGTAATCTATATACGGTCAGAAGGGGTGCTCATGTTGGCACTGGCTGAAGCGAGCAGCCTTAACCTACCCAATTTCTTTCGGGATCAATGAAGTATAATCAATCAATGTTTTGAATAAATAAGCGGTGTTGGGGCTGTGCTGGTCTGCAGGGTAACCTTAGAATTCAATTCAATTTAATTTATATAGCGCCAAATCAAAGCCTCAAGGCGCTTCACAGATACAGAGAAAAACCCAACAATCATATGACCCCCTGTGAGCAAGCACTTTGGCGACAGTGGGAAGGAAAAACTCCCTTTTAACAGGAAGAAACCTCCGGCAGAACCAGGCTCAGGGAGGGGCGGG
>NW_024582722.1:403733-414465 GCF_018398535.1 Haplochromis burtoni
GGATGGTTGTTTGCAATAAAGATGTGAATAACAGACGTAAGAAATTTTTTTTTTTCTATTCTCAAACTGCTCTCCCCTAGGAGCTCAGTCTGGGAGGAGTTCTTTTTTTCTCCTCCTCTTTCTTGCATGTAGAGCTCTGACTTTTTGTCAGCCTGGCTACAGTGCTGAAGAGAAACCTGGGGTTGTTCTTATTTTCTTCAATCAGTGATGAATAGTAAGATGTTCTGGCTTTGCGGAGGGCTTTCTTATAAAGCAACAAACTATTTCTCCAAGCTAAATGATGATCCTCTAAATTTGTGACACGCCATTTCCTCTCCAGTTTATGAGTTATCTGCTTTAAGATACGTGTTTGAGAATTATACCGCGGAGTCAGGTACTTCTGATTTGAGATCTTAGTTTTCACAGGAGCTACAGTATCCAGAGTCGTACGTAGTGAGGAGGTGAAATTATTAACAAGATAATCGACCTCTGTTGGAGTAGCGTTCAGATAGCTACTCTGCTCTGTGTTGGTACAGGGCATTGAAGATGATAAGAAGATGCTTTGGACCAGAAAATGTTTCAGATTTTAGGACCACTTGAATCCAGATGAAGGCTGGCTGACTCCCAGCAGTATTCCTGGAAATGCAGTGGGCTAGATGAATCTTTGCCAGGCTGATTCTAGCCCCTGGACCTTATGTTTGACACCCCTGATCTACATGATGCGAGGGAGCGATGCTGACCTATTAAATAAATTTGGTGTCTTTGTCCTCAAGAAATTCCACATAAAACCTACAGAGGACAAATAGACCAGAAAAACAACAAAAAAGCACAAACAGATTCATTTATTCATCCATGTTTATGGGGGAAGCGATTATAGAGACAATCTCCAGCTCTCCTCTGCTGTCGTGTAGGATTAAACTGTGATTATTATTTTATTTTTTACTTTTTTACATGTCTGTCATTTTAGAAATTGATCGTCTACAAAACTCCACAAAGAAAACGTATTAAAAATGAAACGTTGATTTCATTCACTGGGATCTGTTCAAAGAACAAACCTAGAAGATTAAAATTTAGAGCAGGTACTTTATTACCTGCCAGTTCCTCTACCTGACACTTTAATAACCAGAGAGGTGCAGTGTTTTTAAGGTGGTACCAGAAAGCATGTCCAATGTCCAATATTCATCCAGTGACACTAATGGAGCCCAAACTCGGCTCAGTTTGAATAAATCACTTTTAAGTCGGTAAACAAAACCACCAGGAGACAGCTTCCTGTCAGTGTGCTCCTCTCCGCCTCCTATCAGACCTCTGTCACCTTCACACCTGCTCGTTTGTTTCTGCAGCTGCCCTCCAGCTGACGTGCATTATACATCAGAGACGTGCCCTCTTGCCGCTTATCAAAACTTCCACTTCACGCCCTCCTCGCTCTGAGATCCAGAGCTGAGCAGCTGTGGAGTTGCCGTCCCGCTGCTGACACTGATCTCTGACTTCTCTGTGGAAGCCAGTCTTTAATTTGAGGCGGTCAGAGTGAAGCTGTGCTGCTTTTAGGAGTTGAGCAGATTCACCTTTTATCTAAACGATACATGACACGTATCATGTAAGAAAACAGGAAATCTGAGCGTGTCCAAAACCTGTCTGTTGAAAGAATCTTTCAAAGCACCAATCAACAAGAGCACATATTTCCATTTTACCCAGTAGAGCTGGCGGATCAGTGACTGGCCAGATAAATGAGACCATTAATGAGTGGTTATTTACAAAGGTTTGCATCCCTTGGCACAAAAATTGCAATCATCATCATCATCACCACCACCACTGATTCCGAGTCATTAAAACCCAGTGTGGTGTATCAGACAGCCTGATGTGCCAGAGCTGCACATTCATGAAACTCTGACAACTTTGTTTTAGTATTAATGTGACCAACACGTCTTTAATGACCCTGCATGAGCTTTAAAGGAATAATGGTGCCATTACTGATACCAGATTAAGTTCATATATTACAGTGTGGTATCATTACAGACCTTGAGTTCAGCTGGTTTGGATCGCGTTGGGTCAGTGTGTGTGTGTGCAGTCCCTCCATGATGTTTGGGACAAAGACACGTTTGTCTTTGAGGGAGCCCTCTGCTCACAGTGTGGAGGTTTCACTCAAACACACTGAGCAGACACAATTAAAACACACAGTCCTCACTTTAAAGTCAGTCACTCTCATACACAGTCCCCATCATTCAGGCGATCCCAGTGTTTGGGATTCCTCAGGTGGGCTTTATTCATGCGCGGACTGTCATTGGCTCCCTGAATTTAAATCTGCAGCAGGACAAGAGAAACAAGAGCGTTTCTCCAAGCCAAAACAAGGGGGCTGAAACCAGTTGACTTAAATCCAACTGAGCATGAAACTTCAGTTTAATTCAATTTATTTCATTTATTTAGCATCAATTCACAGCAACAGTAACCTCAAGATGCTTTATATTTAAAGGTAAAGAACCCACAGTGATTCTGGTCACGGCAGATGGCCCCGCCCCTCCCTGAGCCTGGTTCTGCTGGAGGTTTCTTGGCCCCGCCCCTCCCTGAGCCTGGTTCTGCTGGAGGTTTCTTCCTGTTAAAAGGGAGTTTTTCCTTCCCACTGTCGCCAAAGTGCTTGCTCATAGGGGGTCATATGATTGTTGGGTTTTCTCTGTATGTATTATTGTAGGTCTACCTTTACAATATAAAGCACCTTGAGGCGACTGTTGTTGTGATTTGGTGCTGTATAAATAAAGTTGAATTGAATTAATCAGGTAGCCCCCTATGAGCAGCTTTAACAGAAAACAGACTCTGAATATACAAGCATGTCTGTGCCCAGTTTCTGGTCCTGTTAGTAAAACAGTCGTGTTGACACAGATCCACTCACTGTGAATTTACACAGCTCTACGCACACAAACACACACACACCAACACACACACACACACAAACACAACACACACACACACACACACACACACACACACACACACACAGTTGTGTTTTCATATCTTTCATATTAATTGACATACTGTTTTCCCTAGCCGCTTACCATCAAAACTGAATGCCTTATCCTAACCCTGAGCCTAAACCTAACCATAACCTAACTGTAACCCTGACACTAAGCCACATTCTGAGCCTCAAAGATGCCTTCAAACTTGGGCATTTGGTCCCCATAAGTATAGTAAACGTCCAATTTTTGGACACACACACAGAGGATCATTCCTCAGCACCGTGCTGGGCGGAGTCTCGAGACATATAAGAGGTGCTCCCATCGACATGATTAGCATCGATTTCCTGTTGAAACCAGCTCGCCTGACACTTCATGAAGCTGGAGTGTATAGACTTCATCTGTCCCTGTGACTGAGGGATCCTGAGAACAAGCCCCTCCCTCCCTCCCAGGCACAGTTTCTATAACAGTGTGAAAAGTTGACCTTCAGACGCTCGGCTGTGGGTCTGCCACACTCGGGGTCCTTCATACTCGGCCTGACCTCAAGTCTATGCAGCTCTGCATGCTGCCGGGGGAACATCCTGCTTTCACTCACACTGAAGATCAAGAAGACAGTTTACAGGAAGGTTTTTTTTAAATATAAAGATGCTTAAAATGTTCCTTGAACATTTGATTAAAACATTTTATCACAAACATTATAACGATCATTAGAACTTTCTAAACAGTTTCTCCTTTTTAAGGCCTGAACATGATTCACTGAGATACAGAATTCAGTTAAGCTGTGTCATCAAAGCAGAGCCGCATCCTCAGGAGTGTAGACAGTTGTTGGAGGCTTGGATGGTTCTCTAGGGACCTGGAGGAGGTGGAGATGGGGAGGAGGTGGGCTGCATGAATAAGAATGACATCAGAGGAGTGAGATTAAAGTGAAAAGGGCAGTTGGTTTGGAGCAAAGAACAGAGCACCAGGCAGATGAGTGATCACATAGCTTCATTACTGAACACATGAGCTTCCGTCTGAGGTCCAGTTTGCCATCACTGTGGGAATGTTTCCTACTGGCTGGGGTGTCAGATACAGAGAGGAAGAACCAAAAGAAACCAAACTCAGTGTCTGACCCACGGGAACGGCTGCAATAAACTTCAGAACCAGGTCAAACTGAAAGTGCAATTCCCACCTGAGTGCAGGCTGCAGGCTGACTAACAGATGAGCAACAAGCCCAACGGCCCTGTGGCTTTAAAGATTTGCATGCAGGTGATTTCTGTCAGGTAAATATCCACTCCTGGAGTCTAGTCTGGAAAGAAACAATGAACTTGTCAAAGTGCGGGCTCTGCAGCTGTTTAACTTACCAGTCATGTTATTTCTGTGACCACCTGTTGAAAAAGCTCCAGTTTGTTTGAAAATGGGGAACATAGTGTACACCTAACTTAGAAGCTTTCTCTGGAGCTTTCTGGATCTATCCTCAGATCCTGATGGGGAAAAAAACAAAAAACCCCAAATCTGAAACGTGTAGGGATTAAAAACAAAGCTCAGGTGGAGCTCCTGTGGTCGTGCTGCAGACATTTAAATTGCTTCTAGGCGTGGATTCCTATACAAATCTGTAACTTTACACTGATGATATGTGTGCACTTGTGCAGTCCAGACCATATTGGCTGCCTCCTCTTTTATATTAAATACATTATATCCACCTTTTATATTATATCCAACTTGGTCCTTCTCCAAACACCAGTGAAAAAGTACAGCAGGAGATAAGGTCTAAACGATGACGTCAGCTTTCCTCTTGCTAAGTAAATGCTGTGTTTTACAGTAAGAGCCATGCAGACAGGTTAATGGGAATAAAATAATTAAAGGACCTGCCATTTAAATCTGCTCTTTTCCTTCAAAGGAGCAGATTTCTTCCATACTGACTTCTCTTCATCGGCTCCCTGAATTTAAATCATGCTTCTCACATACAAGGTCTTAAATAATCAGGCCCCATCAGACCTTACAGTACCATATCACCCCATTAGAGCACTTACCTCTCACAGGTTACTTGTTGTTCCTAGAGCACTTAAAAGTAGAATGGGAGGCAGAGCCTTCAGTTTTCAGGCCCCTCTTCTGTGGAACCAGCTTCCAGTTTGGATTCGGGAGACAGACACTATCACTACTTTTAAGATTAGGCTTAAAACTTTCCTTTTTGCTAAAGCATATAGTTAGGGCTGGACCAGGTGACCCCGAATCCTCCCTTAGACTCTCTTTTCTCTCTCCTCTGTGCTCTCAGGTGGCCGCAGCCCCTCCCTGAGCCCGTTGGAGGTCTCTGCTTTTTTCCAGGTGCTAACATCATTACCTGGAGTACATCATGTACCTGACATAGCCACATGCCATATTCCTGGATTCAACAGGATCAGAGGTTTTGATGGAAAGGTGCGACTGCTTTTTCAGACATATACAGGGACCCCGGCCCACCGTCCCATAATGAACCTTAGTGCGAGGTGTTCCTCTGGTGGCCACTGATGCTATGTGTGTTCTGACACCGGCCGTCTGAGCTACAGCAGCTCGTCTGTTGGGTCGGAGCACACGACCCAGCCTTTGCTGCTCCACCCACGACCCCGTCACCGGTTTACCGCCAATACTGACCCCTGCAGAAGAGGAACACTTCACAAGAACTGCAGTTTTGTAGGAAATCCTCACACTCACGCATTTTTCCGACTTCTAACGTCAAGTTTTAGGACACATGGTTGACCTGCTCCCTTGTCTGCAGCTTAACGTGAAGCACTCTAATTGCAGGAATTTTGCGTGAGCAGTAGGTGGGACAAAGAAATTCTGAAAGCACGATAAACACAACAAAGAAGTCTGACCTTTATTAAAATAAAAACAACCTGCAGCCGGGATTTCTTTGCAATTTTTAATACTTTTTCTCGAACGATTACACAGATCCTTGAGTCGAGTAACAGAAAGCAGAAGATCCAACTCCAACAACCTCGACAATGTTCAAAAACAGGTAAAGAGATTTTTGTTCAGAAAACCTTTAATCATTAATAGAATTAGTAGTATGACATATTTCAGTAAATATTTAGATATATACAGATACAGCAGAAACGGTACATTCTTTTTTTTTCTCTTCAAATTGCTTCACATTTTTTTATACAAGCCAAAATATCTGCCATTTTATTTATATTCATGCAAAATATTGATTCTCAGATTAATGAAAAATAAAAAGGATTTGCTGAACTTTTTTTTTTCATTCTGCTCTGATGTGCACGTTCAGATTATAAGCGTCATAATGAGCATAATCGTAAGTTCGGCAAACGAAACAGGTGCACTTTGTGCCAATACACGAGAGAAGCAACCAAAGCAAAATTAAGGCCATTCCAACTTGTGCAAAGAAAGTAAATAAATAAATAAGAAGAAGAAGAATCGTCATAATAATGTTTCCTTTAGTTCACAGCAGTTCGAGAGTCTCTGTTTTTTTCTCCTTCTGCCTCGGGGTCATCGGGTTGTATATTACATACAATAAAATACAAGAGAATCAAACAAACCCTGCAAAAGCCCGTGAATCATTAATCATCGGCAAATCAAACCATGCTACTTTAAAATCCATAAACGTCTAAAAATGCATCCCTCTCTCTCATCCTTCTGTCAGTTTGCATCACATCGCGATGCAAAACCAACCCACAGTATCCCCCCCTCTGCCCCCCAAACCCACAGAGAACAATGATTAATACGACGGCATGAGGCCTGACAAAAAGCTCTACAACAACTATGACACGCACGAGACCCACGCCTGAGGGGAGGGCCGTAAATGCTGGGAAATGATGGTTGAATGGATGCACGATATGCTTCTAGGTCCTCTTTTTTTGTTGCATATTCAACCCCCATATGGCACGAGAAGATGTACATGTGTATGTAAAACAGGCGACTGATGTCCTTGTGTTTTTGGCACAGAAGATAAAAGGAGCCGTCCTAATCAGATTGAGCCGGCTGAGGTTTCCCACCTGGGTGCAGGCCGTGACCACAGAGGAGGCTTCACTGCAAACAGAGGCCATCAGAGGCGGTTTGCATCATACGTGTCGCTCAGAGGAGCTGCCAAGTCTGCAAAATACGATTTTCCTGGCGAGCGTGCACGGATCCATAAGTTCATTTGCTGGGAAGAGCTGCACCTCAAGCTCTATTATAAAAGATATTTTAAAGTTTGTTGTGTGCCTCACCACGACTGAGCCAGGTGGACTAAAAGTCGAACACTTCCATTTAAGACAGCGTTGATTTGTCCCTGTACACAAATATAAAATATTCCTTTCAGCAGCACTAAACGGTTTACTTTTTAAGTACTGCACCTGCTTGACTGACCTGTGTAACTGAAAGAGTTTATTACCTGGAATTAGCTTTAAGGTGATTTCTGGAGAACTTTGGTCAAACCAAGAACGCTGTGTGAGAAGCATCACAGCAGCCTTTGAAAGGCCCAGTGAGCTTGTTTTGCTTCGTTGCTCCCACATACATGAATAGCAGAGAAGTACAAGTGTGACTTTGGACCTGGGTGAGGTCTTCATTTAACATGCATATTTGTGGGTTTTCAGAAAAAACACCACCTTTTTACTTTCCCTGCTTGAACCGTCTGATCTGCTCTGAATCTGAATCCGTGCCCACATCTCTGAAGGTGTAACGATAAGGAGGGTGAGAGGGTGAAGGCGGGGATTCGACCGGAGCTCACGGAAACACAGCCGCGCATGTGGAAATAAAACGGCCTCTGTAAGTAACCGAAGCACCTCTGAGGTTCCAGCTTTGAGCAGTTTTCCTTTTCTGGGAATGATTCGGTGAATGAGATGCATAGTTTGGACTGAAGCAGATTTTATGGCACTTCCATTTTAAAGTCAGAACAGGCTGGGATCATGTGAGCAGAGGGAGAGGTGGAGCATAGCCCTTCGGATTGCTCGCAGTGTACTTTGAGACAAAGTGAATGATGTAAATTAAAATCTACATCAGCTGTTCTGTAAAAGACACAAAACCCAAATTAGTTTTAAGGAATCCCTTTGCTGCGGATTCATGGATTAAACAGCAGGAGGAGAGAAATGAAGAAATCATCCAAATGAAAATATTGTTTTGTATTTCTGTCTCTGAGGATAAAAGGAATATGAAATTATAGCCTCTTAAATCATATTTTTTCTCACAATGCAGAGTTGGACAGCGAAATGTTTGTTTCAGTTAACAGTGGAGATGCACTTTGTGCCAATCTCCCCGTGTCTGATATTTAGACCAAAACAAATAATCCATGTTTTATTGTCAGAGCGAGGAAGGTCTAGCTGGCTGGTTGACTTTCAGCTGGTGGCTCACTGATCAGAGGTTATCGGAGGAATAATCGGAAATATTCATCCGCTCTCTCTAAGACTCTTACAGTATGTCTGTGGACTGGGACAGAACGAGGAAACACAAACTATAATATATAATAGCTACATCAGGCTAATTTAACCAGCGCACAAGCTGGAATTTAATAAAATGTTTCTGACTGGGCAGTACGGCTGAGCCAGGCCTCCCGGTGTCTCACAAAGAATCGTCGACGTGCTCCTTTGAGGTTTGGCTGCAAAGGCAGGTTTTTGTGTAAGAAGCAGAAAAAGATAGTGTGAGACTGATTAAATGTTTGCAAAAAAAAAGAACATTGCACATCACAGCCTGTCAGAGTTCTCACTGCACACACATCATCACTCTCCTCCTTCCACCTCCTTCCTTCAGATTTCTAGTTTAAAACATACACACATATATATTTATATATATTTTTCTCCATCTACTGATCCGTGTGCATTGGGCAGAAGTGCCTGGGCAGTTTGCAACACCTTTGTCTCCATTCTGACCAATAAGCATGAAAGACCTTTTCTCACTGTCTGCAGCGGGATGTGGATGAGGGTGCTAAGACGTGGGAAAAATCATATTTGCATATACTGATCATTGCATAGAGAAGCCTGGTGCAAAGTACAAGAAAAAAAAGAAACAAATAAAATCATTAGTCACACTTATGAAGCCTCAAATGACGAATCCCCTCATCACAGCCTCTGCATGTGGATGGCGGCGTAGCTTTATGAGGTTTGCAGCTACAGTCGGTGCATACGAACGAGGCGGGAATACAGTTAATTAAGGTAACATATGTCCTCTCGGCTGGGGAGCGGGATGGGCGGCGTCACGTTAAGGCGGGGTCAAAGCAAGGAAGCACTACTGGAGATGTAAACGTATCTGTGTGTTGCTACGTCCTCGCTCGAGTAGTTCTCTGTCCGCTTTCACCAAAACAAAGCGAAATCTCAAAAACCCAGGAGCCTGCGAGGCGACATCAGCTGCTGACATCAGAGCGCACCTCCTTCCTGCGTGTCAGAGCGCCGCAGGAGCCACGTGTTGAGTCGGCACAGAAATTCATTAAGAAACAACCGAAAAAACAGAAATGAAGGACAGGCAGAGGAACACGCTGAGCACGGATAAATGAGATAGTTTGTCCCATGTCGTCCAGTCGTGTGATTGACAGGTCGGTTCAGTTTCACGGTGCTTGATGGCAGCGGGAGCAAGGGGGAGCTTTGAGGAGTGCTTGCAGTACACATTTGAAGCAAATCTCGATATACAGAAAGCGCGACCTTTGCATCGCTTTGTTCAATGGAAGCACCGATCGGCCCGCCTTCTTTTCTTTTCTTTTTTTTGGGTGAAAAATCCTTTAAATCCAGACGCCCACCTGTGGAAACAAACATCCTATTTTTTCCCAGTTATGATAACATATATGAGTATATTACACTGCTCTCGCACGACCCACCCGTCACATAGCATTATATCTGTCGTCACACAAAAAGCTAAAATCAAACACAACATTTCTTTTACAAGCCTCGCTTGTTCAGTCCGACTGCTCCCACACAGTTTTTGCTGGGATGCCTGCAAAAGTTGAACTTTTCGTTTCTTGAATATATTGCCACATTCATATATCATGCATTTTACTGCATTGCTATTGCACCGGTCCGGATTATTCAGGAGCTGGAAGGAGACGGGAACGGGGCAGGTTTCAGGGTAGGAGAGGAGATTAAAGGAAAAATAAAGCAATAATAAATATTTGAAATCGTGTCTGTAGGCGTCAGGTGGTGCCATGGTGAGCGACCGCCACAAAGAAAGTGACTTTCCTCGACCAAATGAAGGCGAAGGAAGAGGAAGAGGAGAGAACGCTCGGTGGAAAAAGGGGCAACAGATCTTGTACCGAAGTCAGCGCTCTGTTTCCTTTTCTCTGTCTTCTCCTCTTCGCACCGTTCTCCTCCTCGTCCTCCTCCTCAGCTCTCCACTACTGCTTGTGGATGTCCTCGCTGCGGATGATCTTGTAAATGATCCAGTAGAAAATGTTAAAAATGAGGAAGACGAGCGGGAAGGCCACGCGGGACACCGTGTCGATGCGCTTGGCCCGACTGATGAACAGCTTCTTCATCTCCTCAATGCTCTTTTCGGGTGCGGCCGAGGTCGGGGCATTGTTGTTGTTGCCTTTGATGGCCATGCCGTCCTTAGCCTGCAGGCAAGCAGGGCCCATGCCGTAACCGGGGAAACTGAAGCGGCCCTCGCCCGTCTCATCCTCCTGCAACACAGGCCAAGACTCAGGCTGTTAGGAACCAGAGAAAGACGTTACTGTTGAGAGGTGTGTGTGTGAGTGAATTTCAGAGATGTGCAGACATGCAAAACAAATAACTGATGACGTGGAGTGAAAATGAAAAGCGAGGAAGTGAAGTACTTTATCACATGACCGTGTGTCTGAATAAACCAGAAATTTAAGGTGGAATTAGCGTCTCATTCTCAGCTGGCTGTCTTAATTAAAATAAAGAGGAAAAGAAGAATAT
>NW_024582722.1:425865-477415 GCF_018398535.1 Haplochromis burtoni
ATATATATATATATATATATATATATCCAATGAACAGCAGTGTGTTTGAGAAACATGGTGTCTTCTATTCAAGTTCCCGTCAGGTATTTGAGAAAAGAAGATGCAATTTTAATGGCTGCACCACTAAATCGTGATATTTCCTGTGTTGCTATTCCAGTGGTTGGTTGTGACTCATCGATTGTTATCTTGACTGAATGGCCCAGCGGCGCCGTGCAGGGGGGACGAACCCCAAAGCTCGCTGCCGATCACACTCGCTCAGCCTAGATGTAGAAGTCATCGATAGGAGCTGACGCCGGACGCCACGTACGCTCATCTCAGTCGCCAAGGGGAGCGGGAGGACGCGGCCGAATGGATTTGGATTGATTGACGTGCGCCGTGCTCAAGGTTACGGCGCGTGCACGGCACTTTCACCCGAGCGCGGCGAGATATTGAAAATCCTATCGCCACACTCACCCTGCCTTTTCATTACAGGAGACACAATGACTTCCTTATCTGGTTCAGGGACTCGAACACAAAGGTCTACATGGGCTGAGAGACGGCGAGGGCGTGTGGGGAAACTAAACGAGGAAAATAAACAGCGCAGAATGTCCTTCAAACTTAAAACAACACCCGTGAAATTAAAAATTAGCTTCAATGATAAGAAGTCGTCTTTGTTTGGCTTCAGAGTTTTTGATAAAAGCCGAGGTTGTAAAGTTCACGCTTGAATGCCATTTGTTTGTTTGTTCCCGCAGGCCACGGTGGGAGTTTGTGTGGCAGCTTATCAGCAGAGAATCTTTCCAGTTCATTTTGGCTGAAAAGGAAAAGAAAAAGAGCATTTTATGATCGGAAAACAAGCAGGAGCAAAATCGAAAGCAGGAGGAGGAACTGTTGGCAGCAGAAGGACCAAAGTGACGCAAAACCTCTGCAGCAGCAACAAATCAAGCTGCCAACCAAACAGACGCCTCAGTTCTCTTCAGTTAGACCAGCCTCCGGTTTCTAGCAGGGGGAAGGAGCTAAAAAAGAGTCAATAATGAGCCTGTTTGTCTTGATATCATCAATAACACAGAGAAAAGGGTTAAAAATGCTCCAAAAATCCGATCAAATAAAGCAGCGCAGCCGGGTGAGGGAGATGTACTGAGAGTGTGTGTGAGTGTGTGTGCGTGAGTGTTAGACCACCAGGTAACGATCCATTTTTAGTGCCTCATGTCCCCGTTCTGTCCTTGCATGCACTTCAAGCCATCTATTACTGTTAATACATGTACACACACACACATGTGCACGCACACACACTCACACACGCCCGTGCGCGCTAGATGTCGATGCATTAGCTGTGATGCTAGCCGACCTCTGCCTGTCCTTCAGTGACGCTGCTAAACTATTACAGATGCTCTGCTTTATTCTGCCTGCCATGTGATTAATGTGGAGGGCGGAGGAACGTGAGGAGGAGACACAATGAGAGGAACGGCAGAGGGAGAAAGAAAAGGTGGAGTAATGACAAAAAGAAAGGAAGTCAGAGAAGGAGAACAATAAGGGACAAGGGGGGAAGACCTGCAGCCTGCAGACTTGGCGAAAAGAACTCACAAGGTTCCTGAAGGAAGTCATCGAAGAACGCCTCCGCATGGACCAGGTGATTCATTACATTTATGCCTAATTATAAAAATGTCCTCCATTAACACACAAGCTCTGGGCCCGCACAGTCCACGGATGGATGGATGGGCGGAGGAGAATTAAGGTTTGCCCTTTGGATTCTACAAAGGAGCCTCAAAGGATCCAGCTCATCTAATGTCTCTTCTCTCATACGGCCCAAAAATCAAATCCTAACATATTTACACACATACAAAATCTGGAAAGTTATGGACCGTGAGATGTTTGGTCTCTGCACCGCCACAAGTGCAGACTCTGCTTTAATCCCAGGGGGGCAAAAACAAATATGACATTGACCGTTAAAGCCAGTTCAAGGGTGGTCTTCTCTTCAGAAATGAAGCAGATAACAAGTCTGCTCCAAACTCGGTGTAGTACCTACTCCAACTGTGGCAATTACATTTGCAAGCTGTTTGTGTAAACAAGTGCAAAGGAGCTCTCGGTGCAAGTGCATCCCTAACTTAATGTCCACCACTTCAGGTCAGGGTTAATATTTTAGCCTCATGCTAAACAAGGGAACACTAGGAGTGGCCTAACCATACTCCCGAGGCCAGCGTGGTGATAAAAATATAATCCTAATCAGGATGATCACTGGATCCTTTCTACGGCAAACCAATCATTGGCCAATGAGGCCATATTAGATTTTGTAAATACATCGAAAGACGTCAGACCAGCTCTGCAACTGAAACTAACATCAGCCTTTAAACGAACCACATGAAGAACATATTACAGAGAAAGCCGAGAAGGTCTCCCACGTGGAGGCAGCGTGATGTATGGCTTCCAGTGTGCCCGTGGTTTTTGTTGGATGACAGAAGCAGTGTAACAACACTCGCTGCTCAGATTCCTGCGGGAAGTTTCGTTTTTGGGGAACTCTCCACAAAGTGTTAAGGATGAACACTTTCTGTATGATTTATGTTCCTGAAATCAGGGACTACATGGTAATTTCCTAGTGAATATTCTTTGTTCACCGCCTTGAACCGAAGCTGAGAGTCGGCACTCAGAGCTGGCTGAAGGTTCCCAGATTTGTATTGGTACTGGTGACAGAGAAGCTTGTGTGATTTTCTCAGCATCATCTTGTCCTTTTGTCACGTGAAATTTTATCATAATAACTGGAATCGTCTTTAATCTGTACCTGGTAGATGAACACTTTGCTGGATGAAACAGACGGGATAGTCGAGCAGAACAGAAACAATAGACAAGACTAGGGTCAGATAGAAAACAAGTACAGTTAAAGTTAAAGAAAATATGAAAGACGGTAAAAGGGAATGAAATAATGTTGAAAAGTAGAATGCTCAGAAAGAAGCTGGGGCAGCGCAGGAGAGGGAAGACGCTAAAAGAGGAGTGGAAAAAAGAGGAAGAGGACCTCTTAGCTCACTCATCCATCACACTTTCATCTCTGGATTGAAACGTTTCTATCTCCGCCTCAGCTGATGTGATTAATCGAGCAGATTAGCAGGAAGCTGAAAGCGAGCTGCATCAGGCCTGCCATCCTCCATGTCTCCTCTGCTAACATTACCCTTGGATACTTGTTTTAGAGACCTGCATTTACATAAAACAGGATTCAGAGAGGTGTCAGCCCCAACTAACGCCAGCATCAGTCTCTGCTGAAAGAGGCTGGAGGAGGAATTTCTTGGCTTGCGTTTCGCTTTATGATTTCCCCCTAAGCAATTCCAGCCAAGCACCGGGGAAGGAAATATATTATACATTTGCCTCAGCCGATCCATTTTCCGGTGGATCCATCTTAAACCGCCCTTCACTTCCTCTCCCTGTCTCCCTTCTGCCTCTCGCCTCGATTACGGCCATTTGAGGCTTTTTAAGACATTTCAGCATCAATATGTCAGTGCTGAGTGGATTCTGGTGTGCTGACAGGAATATCCAAGTAATGTGAACTTTTCCATTCGTACCTATGGTATTTTGTGCCTTTAATTCACCCCAACTTAGTTTGTTATAAGCAGCAGGTTGAGACTGATATCCGGCTATGACAGAGTACACTTCACACCTGGAAATACATCCAGGATCCGTCTCCTGTCTGGCCACTTGTGATTGGATTCTGCATCGCAGCATAGATTTGATTTTATCTGTGAAATAACTGCGCTCGGGCACGGGAACATATTTGTCATCCCGAGAAGGTTAGCGTGGCTGTTTGTCGAAGATGCTGCTGTGCACCACTTTTATAGTTTTGTGTGGCAGAAGGAAGCATGGCAGCTGCAGGGGAGGCTTTTGATGCTTCAAATGCATTCCTGAGTTTCTTCTTCATGTCATTCAGTTTGTGGTAACGTGGGTCCGTTACGTCAGCACACACAGCTCCAAGGCTGCTTTGGCACTTTTTATATTTATATAAAAATATATATATATGTGGGCTCCAAAATATTTTTCATTATTTCATTTCATTTGTGGCCTGAGTCATCCAGTCAGAAATTAGCTCTGGACGTCATCTGGCTGTTCTGGATTATCTAATCTGTCATTTTCCTGCTCTCTCCCACGTTTCCTTGCCTTTGTCTTGTTTCCACTTCCTGATTTATTGTTTCATGTTTTCGTCTTCCCTCCTGATCGTTTCCACCTGTGTCTGCCTGCCCTCATTAGTCTCACCTGTTTCTCCTTTGCTCTGTGTGCAGGTGTAGGCTGTGTCTCAATTCGTAGGTCACATCCTCCTGAGGCCGCATTTGAAGGCCGATTACATCACAGCGATGCGACAAAGGCTGTCCCAATTCGAAGGCTGCTCCAAATGCGCCCGACAAATGTGTCCTTCATTTCCCCACATTTGAGGCTAGGTCAGGTGTATCCTTCGTGGCGCAACCTATCCCCGATTTAATAGCGCGGCCCAGCCAATTCCAGTTTCCAATAATGGCGGCAGCTACTTAGTTGTAATATTACTCTTATTACTCTTTGCTATACTGTATTCATTAAACTAGTATTTATAATATCTTTATAATAATATAAATACTTTTCAAATGCATCAATGGCGGAGGAGGACGACTAAAGAGCTTGAAATATTACTCTTTCTGTGTCACAAAATAAACTTTTAACATATTTTCAGGCGAGAATGCAGCTGTGTCAACTTCAAATATCTGCTCGGTTTATCAAGACATCACATAATTGCAAGAGTGCTCTGATGTCTGTTACCCACCAGCTCGATAGTCAAGGCTCACTAGAGTTGGCGAGAACACTGGAGCACATCATTTTCAGACCCCGCATGGACTTTCGCTACTCAAGTTAAGCATGATATATAAGTCACTTAGATAACTAAAAAATGTTATTGTTTGGCTTTTTTCAGTGTTTTATTTGTTCCTGAGTAAATCAGTTTGGCTGAGATTAAAGTTATAGTTTTCACACAGCTGAATAAACGTCAAACAAAAAACTGATTAAACAGGAGTGTGAGATGGTAGAGAATTTACTCCAGTGTCGTGTTATATTTTAGATAGCAAAGAGCAGACGGCTGAGTTTATTAAACTACACCAAGACAGCGGTGACGCAAATCTGAAGGCTGGACTGTCCCATTTCACAGACATCAAACCTGCGAGGTGTTATCAGGTGTGGGTGTGGCAACTGCACTTTTAAAAAACTAGTTGCTGTTTTCAATTATTTTGACTGCTCACGCTGCACTGCATGATGGATCTGCAGTGTGACTAAACAGCAGCTCCTTAACTTGAATCTGAGGAATGTAAAGTCGTGGGAGCTGCCTCTGAGTAGAACACATGGCAGTTAACAGTTGCAGTTGGTTCAGGAGGTTTTTGTCAAATAATCAATAATCGAGTCTTTGCATTTCCAGTCTGATCCTGGGCTGGAATTCATCATGTACAACCCTTTGAATGTCCGAGAAAAAAAACAGGAAGCTGCTGCTTGCTGCGCTCCTGATGAACGATACTGATGATGATTTAGAAGCTGTTGCTTGGTCTCGTTCTTTACCTGTGACTCATCACAGTACAAGTACAAGGAACCAAGCTTTATATGAAACTGAATGATCGCACGTCACAGCCTACCCTTTAGCCATTTCACCTCAACTCGAAATTCCAAGTTCTTTTCTCAGTTTCAAGTCATTTTCCCATTCAGGTGGTGGAAATGAGCTTCCCAGTTTTATTATTAAAATCTGTCACAGATGGGAGAAACTGTGAGACCTTCTTGTTCAACAATCATCTGCAGCTCTGATTAGCCACATTCTCTCCCACGACGCCCACATCAGCCATCTTAAACATGTTATTTTCAGTTGCCGTAGTTACAGGTGCAAATGTGTGTATTTGTGCCAATGAGATATCGAAACAGGAGTTGTGTGAGCATGGGTGTTCAGAACATTTAAATTGCAGTTGTTCATTCATCTTCAGCAGTGCAGAGAGTACACTCGTGAGTTACTGACACTCAGTCATTAAGTTAATTCATATTAATATCTGTGTCCTTGTGCATACTTATAAGTGAAGTTTCAGAGTAGAAAAGTAAAACTTTATGTGGATCATTAATAATTTCCAACTGCATTCTGTAAGCGAGTCATTTACCATACCAACACTTGAGACCATTTTCATTAAAAAAGAGGCACAGACGTTTTTCTACTTCAGTTTGAGACTTTAAGAGAACAGAGATTAGACTCTGGAGACACTACTAACTGTAATTCTGTTAAATGTGCTTTGTATAATGATGTTACAGATGTTACACGGGCTGGACTGATCGTGTTTGTGGTCAGCTCCCAAATTAAACACAGCTGCTAGCTGCTACCTTAATGATAGCTTCACAAGCGGCAATATCAGTAACTGCTAATAGCTAAACGGCTAACCTTAACATTTATGATAACTGTTAAATAATTTGGTCCTGTTATTTCACGAAATTCCTCATAAAGACCAGGGTGTCTGTCTGTCACTAGCAGCTGATCTGTTTAGCTGCTAGTGGGGGGAGGGTTAGGGAACAGGCTTGCTGTCTACAACCTGCCAACATGGATGAATCCTGGATTTGGGCACAGAAAATATCTCCATGAAAAACACATGTAAAAAAACTGCAATCAAATATATCAGAGATTGTGATTCTGACCCAGGAGGAGGAGTCACAGTGTCAAAGGTAGGGAAAAACCAGTCCTTCATATGCTCGTTATGGTGACATGAGCCTGGAAGTTTACCCAGAATGCCCTTGCTGAAATTTCCTGCAGCGAATCATCAGACAGATTGCTGGTTTCTGCTCCTCTACATTACATGAAACTGCTGCAGTTCTTCAGACTGACAGATCTGTCACACTGATGCTCTAATGAGGCAAATTAAAAAGTCCTAATTTGAACCCCTAGCTGGTTGTTAAGTGATGACGTATGAACCCTGCTTCCAGGTCTAAACCACTCTGCATTTATTAAGGATGATGTGTTTTAACATGTTTTAATGCTTTATATCTTGTTCTATTTAATCTGAACAAGCCCCTAAAAAAAGCCAGTGATCACTGTCGGCCTGTCTCGGTTTTTATTATCGCTATCATCATCTTAAAGCTCAGTTTTTAAAACCTTACAATGTAACTACAGCCCAGCCCAGCCCATGCAGCATTATATTAATAACTAACCTCGTATTGTGGATGGATTATCTCAGTTGTTCTCCTGACATGAAGTTTAGTCCGTTTACAGCATCCTGCCATGCAATTGCATTTGTCCCTAACCATCAGGAACCCTCACGTTAACTTTTATCGAGTAGAAAAAAGTTAGCAAAAAAAGTTAGCTTCACTGTGTTTATATTATGCTAACTATAGCTGTGTAGCTAGCCACCACGTAGCACATCATTATATACCAGCTAGCCCAACTTCAGTAACCCTGCAAATGTCACTGCTGTTTAGTTTTCTGTCTTCATTTACATCTCAAGTGAAAGCAGAGCTGTACATTTAAATTTTTTCAGAAGGCCGTACGAGGAAAGTTTATGGATGTTCCTGATGATGTTTTGTAAAACTTTGGCAGTGATGATATTAGAGTTCCCTGTGTGACCTGGAATGATGAACCACACCATCTGCTGCTCTCTTCCTGTATCTCCTCTCTTTGCATTTCAACCGTGTGTGACATAAATATCTTTCGGGGAAGTCACGTCAGCTTTTCACTCAATCTGAGGTTTGCATTTTGGTGTCAGTTAGTGTTCATGCTGGTATTAATTTAGCTTTTAATGCAGGTGAGGACAGTTTCTGAAGCTGAAGGTTGACCGTCCACAGAAATGGTAAAAATGTTTTCTGTGTTATTTTGAGCTTGAGACATCGTGGTGGTCCATGAGCTCACACATTTATTGTCATCTACATATGAGGTTCTTATCTGTGCGATTGGCTGATTTCCATTTTATTACATGTTTAATCAGGATTACATGTCCTTGTTCTGGTTTCATTCCTTTTACAGGCTGGGTTTTTTGGTAGAAACCAGTTCAGGAGGAGCTCACAGTAGATAGTACAGTGTACGGGATGGCCTCTTGGCCAAGAGGTCATCCTTTTATTCTTGAGAAAACATGGAGAGCCTCATGCAAATTCATGTCTGACTAATCCCGAGGCTTTCAGCACTACAATAAGGGCGAGAGGTCGGCACATTTCCCTGTCCAGCAGATAAATATGGATATTTAAATAAAAATTTGCATGATGTTGTAGTGTGATCAGTACAAATCTGTACTTGTACTGAGCAGCTTGATGAAAACAGGGGCTATAAGCACTTTCAATCACTACTTTGCTTGATTTTCCTGATCGGGACACAGGAAAAATGCCAAATGCCACTCAACAGCCGGCCTGTCAATCCAGAGGTTCAGCCGCCATGTATGGCTCATCGCTCACACCGCGCTTCTTTGGGCCTCCTAATCCCCGAGCTCTCTTATCTGCCTTTGCTCTCAGAGCTGGCGAACAGCCTGTGAGATCAAGGCATTTAGAGAAACCAGCATGTCGACCACCACCACCACCACCAAACGAGTAATGATGGCTAACGAGCTGATTATAGCCAATCAGGATGTCAGTTTCCCTAATAAGGCGCTGTCATTATAAAACAGTGGGATGGAGGCTGCAGCGGGGAGGTCATGTCCCCCAGGCCTCTTCTCCAAATGCACATCTCTCTTCCCAGAAGGCCGACCAGGCTGCAGGGGAGGAAGCATCATCTCATTGCTCTCCTTCTTTTCTCGTGTTTTTAAGGTAAACGAGACGCAGGAGAGGACCGTCGTGTGCTTTAGTCGCTTGCAGCTTTGATGTGCTTGAGTGTTTGTGTTACTTTGACTGTGGATGTAACGCAGGGCAGTCACTTTTAATGCATCTGATGCGAGCCACTCCACTCCACAGTGGATAATTCACAAATAATTTTTTAACGAAGGCCTCTCTTCATCTTAATACTAATGAGAATTTGTAAGGGAAGGCACTGCAGACAGTCCTGATTGAAGCGGAGGCAAAGGCAGTAATGTTTGACTTCCCTTTGATTTCTAAAGAGGCTCTCATTTTCAGTCTGGAGAGCTTGACTGTGTTAAACAAGCGAGCTGCTGCCAGGCGGGCCTATCCTTCAAGGATGAGTGGCGCTATTGATCTGATCCCCATGCAGTAGCTGTGCTCGCCCAGCAGGGGGGGATGTTTCTCTGCGTGGACGTTGGCAGCAGCGTTTGCTCTCACAGGGCTGCGGTATCTGTCTATTTGATACCCTCTCGCTCTGTCTTTCTAATTAGACGTCCTTCTGAAGCAGGTATCCTGAGTCCAATTGCTTCTGCTCTTTCTCTGACTCGTTGTCCCCGAACTATCAGTGTCACTAACAAATCAATAAAACATCAGAGTAGAAACCACAGAAATCAGCACAACTGGGACTCCTCCAACTGCTGCTGCTGTGGCTACCTGCGCCGCAAACACAGCTCCGTCCGATGCTGAAATACGAGCCGGGGCGGGGAGCAGAGCGACAGCAGGCTGCGGCTTTCACTTGGATTTGCATACCTGCTGATTTCAGCCAAAGATTTCCAGTCCCCAAGAAATCAAGGCACAAGCTGGCTGTCCTTTCACTCTCACTTTTGTATATGTGCACTTGATGCTTCAAAGCACTTTTACAGCATGCATCTCAATAGTTGCATAACAGCCACAAAGTCCTCGAGGACATTGTTCACTCCGACTGCAGCGGCTTCCAACTGTACTCAGCTGCAGCTCATAGCGCTTCATCTCTGCTGCAGCCAGAATGGCAGGAAACAAACCGCTCTGGGGAATAATTACTCTAATCCATTACAATGTACCGTCCTACGACAATTACCACACTTAGAGGAAGGCATGTGCTTACCATTGTAATTACCTTAAAACACAGCTAATGTATATTAGGGCTAAAGTCAGCACAGATGGTTATTCTCTTTCAGGAAGGAATCACTCCACTAGATGACAGGAACCCCTCAAGAAGTGTATTTAACTCGTACCACAGATCCTCACGTGTCCCAATACGAAGGTTTATATGTGCGAGCAACATCTGAATCCTGCTTCTTCTCGCTCTGGACCGGCCCGAGTGTCACGGCACTGACTGAGCACACGTACGAGTGCACTGGTGTCACATATGTGCCTCTGTGTATGTGCCAGCTGGCCCTCCGCTGATTGTGAAGTTGTTACTGTGACCTTATAAGCTGCTGTTGTCAGTGCTTGGAAGTGATGCACTAATTTTCATGCTAATGCAGCAAGATGCTCTGAACATCTGCACGAATAAGCTCAGAGAAAACTAGTTCTAGACTAGCGAGGGCACCTGTTTGGCAGTCACACCTCAAAGTTTAATCAAACTAAGAAGCCAAAACCTCTAATGACCAGAAGGGGCAGCAGTGAGTCAGCCCTCATAGACTCCCGTGTTAAAACCTTCCAGCAGAAATAAACGTGTTTACAGCCTGATACACAAACTGGTTTGGTCCCTGTAGATAATTCCAACCAGTTTGTGGTACCTGTAGAGGAAACACAGGTGAAACCGATGCTTGTAATGTCTTTAGAAGGATTTTTAAACCAATCATTTTACATTTTATTTTGCTTAGTGATCTTGCCTTTAACTCTTGTTTTCGTTAGTGAAATTCTAGTTTTTCATTTGTATATTAATTAGCACTAACAGAGTGTTTTCCAGCAGCTCTGGATTATCATGGAAATTAATCTCTGTCCAAAATAAAAGTATATTATACCTCTGTTATATTAACAGAGGTATAATAACACAACTCAACAACAGCAATACTAAGAGCCTCTGTTTGGCGTAAGGAAGTTGTTTATCTTACCAGAGTTTTGTGTTCTCCTGTAACTGGTTGGCAAACGCCTTCCCTGGAACATGTCACACTTTCAGAATTTTAAGTGGAATAACACCTAGTGGGAGGCAACCTGTCTCCAAGCAATCTCAGTCCGACACAGAGAGATGAGGTCCCAGCTGATTAGTGGAACTCGTATTCTAGTTTTTTTAGGTCAGTTGGATGGTCGTTCTGCAGTAAGGACTCTCTTGTCACTATTGTGGAGGAACTTCTGTTTCTCTCTGTGAGGTTCTAAATGTAGTTCATTTCTATGTAACAGAAATTCAACAGATTTGTGATTTTTGTTGATTTATCACAGTTAATCGCTGATTTATGACAGATAAACAGATAGCAGGCTGACTCTAGCTTATTTAAGTCTCCATATTGGATCGCCAAAGTTACAGACCTGGTTGCTATCCTCAAAGTGACCAGGTAAGTTCATCACACATAGTCACAATCATTTAGGCTGTGCTGCAGACTCCAACCATTGTTTTCCCTAAAGCCTTAGCATAACAGGCTTATCTGTCTAATGCAGGTAGGAAGCATTAGCTAATTACTTAACACTTCACCCTTTAATCCAGCCGTAGTCACTTCCTGACAAGTAGACAGCCTGAGGTGTATATGATCATCAGTGATGACCTGAAGCTATTGTACATTTCATTTCATTCATTCAGTTTTATTTATTTCCACATCACAGTTGCCTCAAGGTGCTTCATACTGTAAGGTAAAGACTACAGTAATACAAAAGACCCTATCATCGAATCACATCGCAATATCTGGGACAGCAAATGCAGTAAATATATGAGGACAGGACTTAACTGTGCTAATGACTGGGCTTCTAAAACACCAGGTTATAATCATGGTTAGATTGCGGTTATTTTTACATCTCAGCTGGAATTTAGATTTGATCGAGCAGTCCTGTGTTAGTGAGGTTTAGGCGTGCTGGAGCGCAGCGGTGACAGTTTCCTCTGCAGCGAGCTTAAACCTGACTGATAGCCCTCTCGCAGCCGTAATGGAGGGCTGTGGATCACATTAGAGTCACATTAGAAGCACTGGCCAGAGAGGTTAATTAAGAACGAGTGACGCCCAAGGACTGAACGCCTCTCACTCGCTGTGTGCCGACGGGGCTTCGCTGTCATCAGATTTCCTTCACAGCGGTCGGGATTAATGGTGATGATCTTATTGAGGGTGCTCATACATTTATTAAGGGATCATTTTATTCCATTTTTATTGTGCCTGAAATAAAGTAAAAAGACCCAAGGAGCTGAATTTTAAGTTGTTTTATACTTTTGAAGAATTCCTCCATTTCCACCAAATTATGCAGACCTCTCGGCAAAATCCTGCTTTAAATGCAAATACCTCGAATTGATCTCTGTTTTCTTTGTGTCCTTAGACGTCCTTGTAGCCTCTTGTTGTTAAGGTGTTGTGATGAGATGAGTTGTGCACAAGTGGTGGAGAGTAAGTAGATTTACATAAGTGCACTCCTGAAATATTTGACTTAGGTAAGCACCTTTTATTTCAGGCAGGGTTCTTATGTCGGGTTCAGGCCGTCGAGTTCACGCTGCTAGGTTCAGGCGGTTTGGTTACGGCTGTGGGGTTCAGATTGCCGGATTCAGGCTGTCTGTCAGGGTTCAGACCATAAAGTTCAAGCTGCCCAGTTCAGGCTGCCCACTTCAGGTCGCTGGGTTCAGGCTGTCAGGTTAAGGTCTCCAGGTTTGGGAAATCGGGTTCAGGCCGTTGGGTTATGGCTGTGGGATTCAGGCCACCGAGTTCAGGCCGCTGAGTTCAGGCTGTCTGGCTGGCTTGGTCCGACTCCACTCAACAAGAGGCCAATAAGACGAGATCAAGATCTGGGAGGAGCTGACCTTCATCCTTCCAGGATGGAGTTTAAAACAATATAGATGGTGGACATCCAGAAAATATCGACCAGTGGTATCCCAGGTTACTGTACTCGCAAAATGAGTTGACTGATCCCGGAGTTGTTTTCTGTAAAGCTCGCCAACATTACTTTGGTAGCAGTTCGGATGTATTTAATAAGCCGTTTGTCACTAAAGCTTTGAGCTCTGAATAAAGCACTGACTGATTTATTCAGATATTCATTGTCCCTGCATACTTTTCATATACTGTAATATGTCTACAATTAATCAGGTACCTTTCTGTGTATGAAAATTCTTTCAGAAAGTTTTGTTTGAAAAATATATAAGATTTGGATTAAAGGTGAGCACAGAGAAACATTTTAACTCTGGACGTATATCTCCAAAAATGAAACTTTTAAACTTTTTTAATCTGACTTCCAGCAGAAAGTCTTTGTGATGTGTTTAAACAAATATGACATGTTTGCAAACGGAATTAAAACAGGCTGATTTACTGTAGTTTATAATATTAGTGACACCAAAATAGTTAAAAATAACAGCCTAGTTCTGTTTTTAATATAGAAATTGTTGTAATTTTGATATTTTTCAGTATCCTATTCCCACATGAATCTTCCTTTATTTAAACCTTTGGCTGTGTTGTGAAAATGCAGAAGAGACTGTTGCATGGATAACTTTATAGTCGCCCACTTTCTAAGCAGGCTGATACATGCTAACATATTTTTTCCCTCCACTTTATGATTCTTACATTTTCTTGGTGATGAATGTAATAAACACTTTTTTATGTAAGAAAGTACAAAACTCTGCGCTCGCTGCAGAGACATCAACTGTTAAATGACATTAGAGGATTTCTGGTGACTGAAGGGTCACCTCAGACAACCTCAACAAAAACCCGACTACACAACATGACACAAAAACTGAAAAACAAATGATGTTATATAAGAACACCAGAACATGAATTCACCTATTTTGTAATACAAGCTTAAAATAAATATTAAGGATTCCGAATGGCCAGATGTAAAGGCAGGAAGACCGACAGACGGGCCGCCGTGTACAAGGCTCAAATTGCATAACGTGGCCTACATTCACCCCGCTTCCATCGCAGGGCCACACAGAGAGTGTGAGATAAAAAAACGTATGCAAAAGGTTTGGTGTTGCAGATGTGGGTCAGTCCTGAGCCTGCGGTCCTCTTTCACTCTCTCTCTGTGGACTCGAGGGCCGAGAGAGGGGTGAGTGTCTGATTCCCTGGAAAGTGCAGCAGCAGCCGGACTGCTAATCTACCTCTTCACCTCCCATCGCTGCTCAGGGGGATTGGGGATTACCACAATGGGATTTAAGATTTATATATTTTATTTTGGATAATTTTTCTATATTCCCACAGACCGGCCTCCCGTCCCTCTCTCTCTCCCTCACGGTGCCTTTGTGGACTGAGATTTCTGTGGAGGGAGGATTCAATCACACTCCGTTAGTGGGGTTCATTTGGGAATACCGCTGTTTGCTTGTGGGTCAGACATTTTTATATATGCTGAAGTTTCCTCCTGAGTTTGGAAAGCCACACTAAAATCCCTCCCCCCCTCGATCCTCCTCCGTGAAGGTCGAATGATATGAACTTTTGCTCCTGAGATTATGGGTTAAACATTTGTTTGCTTTTTTGTAGAAAGCGTGACATCACGGGATGACATCATACTGTCAGGTGCGCTCAAAGAAAGGTCTTACACTGATTTTACATTCTGACTTTGGGCCAACTTCTGACTACAGCCTGAGATCCTGGAGCAGAGGTGGGTCAGTCAGAGTCCTCAGAGCTCTGTTTCCATATGTTTGTTAAACATTATGGTCATTTCCTGCTTCATGTTCTTATTCTTGGAATCTGATAGAGGCAGTGAGCCCAAACCTCCACCACGGCAGCTCACTGTCTATTTTAAGAAATCTGCAGGAAAAACGAGTGCTGGTCTCGATGATGGTTTTTAATGGATTTACATGACCCCTGCAGACTTTCATCAGAATGATAAACTTTAGGGATGTAGACTCAAACAGAAGCTTTATCATTGGAAACCTGTAGAACAGTCGGTACATGATTAAAAAAAAACAAGGAAATACACAACAGGCCCGGTTCAGGTCAGGTATCTTTTCAAGGTCCTGTCCTCATCCCCTCACCCCCAACCCTTCACAGCAGATGGGCGCCCCTCCCTGAACCCCAAAGTGATTCCTCATAGGGGGTCATATTATTGTTGGGTTTTTCTCTGTATGTATTGTTATAGGATCTACCTTACAATATAAATCGCCTTGAGGCAACTGTTGTTGTAATTTGGCGCTATATAAATAAAACTGAATTGAATTGAATCCCCTCACCACCAACCCTTCGCAGCAGATGGCCACCCCTCCATGAGCCTGGTTCTGCTGGAGGTTTCTTCCTGTTAAAAGGGAGATTTTCTTTCCCTCTGTTGCCGAGCGCTTGCTCATAGGTGTTCGTCTGATTGTTGGGTTTTCTCTGTATTACTGTAGGATCTTTATTCTACAGCACAAGGCGACTGAGGCGACTATTGTTGTTATTTGGTGGTATTTAAATAAAACTGAACCAACCCACAAAAACATGCATTAAGGCTCTTTAGTATTAATAATAATGATCACTAATAACATTAACTTTTTTTAATGCAAACGTCTTAAACCCGCCTTTTTCTGCATGTCCAGCCTAAATCGTGATTACCTTCATTCTGAAACTGACAGTCTAATCTTGATCTTATGTCTACAACGCAACGGCCTCACTGGGCAGGACCTCCGTCACCCCGCGAGGACACAAGGTCCTCATAAATACATGACCACACGCTCACACGCTAAAGCATGTCAGACTCAATCAGGCAGCTCCAGGAGTAGCGAGCACAAACACATGCCCTACAACAGCAAAATGCACGACAGCCCCCACGGATGCATTCATGCATGCTCACCAGCTATAACGATACAATCTCTCTCTCTCTCTCACACACACAATGGGTGCTGTATGGATTGTTTACTGCAGGCACGATGTTGCATTTCTTGTGGGCGTTTGCATTTCCCTGCCCTTCACCCACACAAACCACTAGTTTCACTGTCAAGCAGCACTTCAGCTCCCCGCAGGCCTGACAGCTTTACTCTTTATTCAATACAGCAGCCGGGCGCTGATAAATCCAACTGGACATATAGGATTGATTGATTAAATGCTGCAAAGATAAAAGCTAACCTAAGAAAGTAGCAGAAAGAAGGCAAAGAAGAAAAAAAGGCTCTGATACGTCTGAACTGTCCTCCGGGGGAAATTTGACTTTGTGCGTTGTCATTTTAACCAAATATCCAAAAACAGTGTTGAGGAATTAAATAAAGCGACACATTTCCAGGTCTCCACTCTATCTTCGTGTCATCAGAAGAGATGTTTTTAGGCAGTTTGACAGTTAATGAAAAATGGAGACTGTTTTGGGAGTTATTTGTTTTTGACTTCACAGTGATGTCAGAACAAAGAAAGACGAAGGCTGCTGATGTGATTATCCACCTCTTAGTGATAAAAACATCTAATCAGTGTTGTATGTTTTTCACAGGCTCTCCCAAATTGTAGCCAGCTCCTGGGGCAGATTTTATACGTGTCACTTCCTACAAGAGCTCAACATTTTATTTTTTAACAACACCAGGAAGCTGTGAATGGATGGATTAATACTCAGACGTAAAAATAAACACTAGTTTGTTTATCCTACGTGGCTTACTATTTTAATAAATAAAAAAAACGTCTGTAATGTTTGTTAGCATGCTTGTTAAAGGTTTGACTTTCTTCAGATTAACTAATGGGACATCTGTATATGAACATCTGTAAGCAGAGGATGTGGTTTTCTGATTGATTACTGACCACACGTGTTTAATCTGAGCAGAAATCAATGAAACACGCTGGGATGATTTTTCCAAGGCTACCTGGATGAAAAGCACGTGATGTCACAGACACACAAAAACCCTGCAGCACACTCGGCACTGTTTGTTCTGACTGCTGCATTTCCACAAACAAAAGTTTGAGAGCTCAGCAGAGTTTCTTTTTTAATGTGTGCTTTCTTCTCTTTTACATCGTGGATCCATTATGAGCCTCGTCTGTGTTTGCTCCGCGGCTCAGCCTTTAATCATTCTCGGCTCTCTGCCCATCAAACATTGATGCTTTGTGTTTCTGCCCAGTGATGACGAGCGTTGCCTGCGAAAAAGCTAATATCAAACACGCCGTGAATTTTTCAGAAGGCCTGAGGATGGAGGAGAGCTGGGATTTTGATGTTCTCACACACACACACACACACACACACACACACACACACACACACACACACACACACACACTGTTTTCTTGCGTTGTGAGAAAAAGTGAGTTTCCATTTTTATCTGTAAAAACTGCACATTTGTAGATCTAAAATATTAGTTTCTCTCGTGCTTCGGTTCGTGCTGGGACTGGTGAAATAACTGACCATCAATAAAACAACTTTGGTTTCATATTTCCTCTCCAAAGATCCCTTTCTGTTAATCCAAATCAGGTCAAGAACAAAAAGCAGAAGCCCAAAATGATTCGTATTAATTTTATGATTATTCAGAGACACCTCTGTGATATGAACAAAATTCTAAGTCTTGAATATAACTCATCAGAGTTCTGCATGAAGGACAGACTCGTTGCGGAGATGTAAAAATGCATGAATTTAAAGGTGAGGCCGTGCCATGGACGCTCAAGGCGGCTCACCTTCATGTGTCGTCGCCTCCGTCTGAAGCGCAGCAGCTCCTTGTGCTGGCGGGCGATGAAGTTGACGGCGGCGTACTCGAGCAGGGCCGAGAACACAAACAGCAGACAGACGGCCATCCAGATATCGATGGCTTTTACGTACGACACCTGTTAGTGGAGATGGGAAAGAAGAGGCCGTCAGAGGGTCTCTGTGCGTCGTGTCTGACTTGCTGATAAAAAAAAAGAAACCCTAATAAAATCTAACAAGCATCTAAAGATCATTTCACCCTGTTTGGTTTGAGGCTGGAGGCAGTTGATTAGAGAAAGTTTGTAAAGTCGGCTTCATTTTCAGTTCATGACTTTAAACTCCAAATGTTTTCTCAAATGACCAATTTACACCAAATAATGCTCCTGCGACATGAAAATAAGCGTTCATAAAGGAACATTTATTGCTGTAACTGATGCAGATAAGTGTGATTTATGCACTCATTGTACTGACAATGAGTGCATAAATCAGATGATATATGTGGGAACAAATACATTATTTTTTATTTTCAGCTCTGTGGTTTTAGATCTCAGGAGACGCTCCCTTCGTTTGAAATTTGGTATTTTCTGCTAATTTTTCCACTTTA
Organism: Haplochromis burtoni; assembly: GCF_018398535.1. Lineage (NCBI taxonomy): Eukaryota > Metazoa > Chordata > Actinopteri > Cichliformes > Cichlidae > Haplochromis > Haplochromis burtoni. The sequence goes on from NW_024582722.1 coordinate 443,867, forward strand.
TTTTATAATGTTTCATTTACCCTCCAAAAAGACTTTAATGCATAAAGTCTGAAAAGGAAAAAGTGAACCCGTGTGTCCTCTGCTTGTATCAAAGTCAGAAACTGAGCCTACTGCTAACCTGATCTCAGTAAACACTCGCCATACTTTATCAGTACTTTCAGCTCAGCTACTTTCAGTAAATTTGATAAGTTAAAATCATTATTAGGACAGAAAGATAAACCAGGGTATGATCACTGGACTGTGACCACAGCTGGCTGCACCCCTCAACTCGAGGTTTCACAACAGATGTTCACTGACTGATGGATGACAGAGTGTATTTAACCTCCTAGGACCTGGCGTCCACATATGTGGACATTACATTTTGGGTTGTCTAGACCAAAATACTAAATCTTGCCCTACAGGGGCCTAATATCCACTTACGAGGACAATATACTGCCACTGTTCTATCGAAATTTTAAACAAATATCCTCATATGTGGATCTCATTTCTTTTAGAAACAAAAATCAGGTAAAAAAAAAAAAAAAAACTGGAAATTCTTTGCTTTTACATTCATCGGGTCCCAATATGCCCAAAGATCAAAGAGAAATTAAAAAGGCATGCCACGGAAGACTTCGGGTCTTAGGAGTTTAAATCAAAGACTGCAACAATTTGTGGGGCCGTTAATATTCAGAGTTATCTTCCACAGCATGTCTTTTATCATGTCTTCCTTCTCTCACCCCAACCGGTCGCAGCAGATGGCCGCCCCTCCCTGAGCCTGGTTCTGCTGGAGGTTTCTTCCTGTTAAAAGGGAGTTTTTCCTTCCCACTGTCGCCTCATAGGGGGTCATATGATTGTTGGGGTTTTCTCTGTATGTATTATTGTAGGGTCTACCTTACAGGATAAAGCGCCTTGAGGTGACTGTTGTTGTCGCTTGTATTTGGCGTTGTATAAATAAAACTGAACTGAATTATGGCATTCAAGTTATGGTTGGTGTATGTTTTTATCTGGCAGCAGGGCACTGGGACTTTAGTAAGTGTTACCGATCAGTGTAAGCTATTGTTGAAGCAATACGCTGTTCTTATAGAGCTTCCCCTGGTCACTCTAAAGCATAGGTGTCAAACTCTGGCCCGCGAGCCAAATTTGGCCCCCAGCCTAATTACATTTGGCCCTCGAAGCCATACCAAATTACTATTAGAGCTGGCCTACTGGTATTATACAGCTAATATATATATTGTTTAGTATTAAGCTTTGCTTGTTCCATATTCAGTTTTCCAGAAAAACTTATTTGAGTCCATAAGAAAATATTCATTCTTATATCTGGAGGAAGATTTTTGTTTCAATAAATATTAATGTTAGCCCGCAACTTTGTTCCAGTTTTGAATTTTGGCCCACTGCGTATTTGAGTTTGACACCCCTGCTCTAAAGGGTCAAACAAACGACCTAAAAATCCAAATAATCTGTTTCCCCAATGAAATGTGCAGATTTTGGCAAAGTGCTTTTTAACAGAGTTAAAGGATTTTATAAACATACTGGTTTCCTTCAGAAAGCATAAATGTTTCCAGTTTGCACACAATAGCAGAATGATTTCAGAAAAAACAACAGTGAACAGGGTGAATATTATAACTCCTGAAAAACTGACCTTTTCATTGAGCCACAGCACAAAGCACTGCTGTGCAATGATGTGCTTTAACTCTGTAACACTCAAAGCTGTAAAATCCAGTTCAAACTGACGGTTATCTTCCAGTTTACACTTGGTATAAAAACTTGAGCAGGGTTCAAGCCGTAACTGAGCATCACCAGTCCAGACCTGAGAAACAGAATCACTGATGCTCACAGTCAGCGGCTAAACTGGGCCTGAGTCATCACTTTGTCTTCCAACGCAACAACGACCCAAAACATATGTCGCTCCTGGTGAAGAACGCCCTCCAGAAGACCAAAGTGCCTGCACAAAGCCCTGAATGTGGGCCGAACTGGAGAAAAAGGTCCACGCCAGAAGATCATCACATCTGGAGGAGCCTGAGAGGTTCTCCCAAGAAGAACAGGCTGGGATTACTGAGGAGAGGAGTGAAGACTGCAGTAGATGACTGCAGGCTGTTATCCAGCTAAATGGACTGTTAGCTTCAGGGGTAATCATTACCCTGGTAGTTTTTGTTTTTTGCGAAATAATTTGATTTCTGTGTGCAAAAGTAAAATAATCTAAGCATCCAAATACATTAAAATACCTTAATTTCATAGTGGTCTGATAATCTGTACTCATTTATACATTTGTCTGCAATATCTGAGTGCACAGGAATGAGTGATGCTCTGTATCTTTATCGCAATAAAGGCATACGTGTAAAGGTATTTCCACTGTCTTGAGCTTAGACTACGAGGTTAAGGTGCTTTCACTACATTATTAAATTTACCTGACTGCATGCACAGCCAGGTGCACGTAAAACACAACACTGGGCCCAACTAGCTCACAGAACCAGTGAAATTACAGCAAGACGGCTAGGGCGAGGACTGTCCAGATAACACGGGCTAAATGAAGTCTGGTTGGATCATTGTATGATTGCTATCTGCCCGCCAAGTACCTTTATTCGAGTGCATTCGCCCGGCCTGTCATTACAACTCTTCATCTCCAAACGCAATTACAGCGTGCAGCCTGAGAGGGAGAACCTGGTCTGTTTCGCAGAGAGGAAGCCCACAATCAGCCGTTTAAAATCCAATTAAACTATGACTTTGGATCACTTTACACAAACACAGAGTGCTTATCATCGCCGTTCGACCTCGCTGTGATTCGTGCTCGTTTGTGCCGTTCATGAAAACGTTTATCTTCGAACGCCTGAGCAACTCCCTCCCCGAGCTGCCGAGAGGCCTCAACGCTCAGTGGGCACGCTCAGTGGTGATGGTCATCCAGCCAGAGAGACGGGGATGACTCTCCCACAAAAATGATTTCACAGACACTGAAAGAAGCTTTTCCTCCTTTGTGTGAAGCAGTAGAAACAATCTTCAAATCCTGCCCAGCACGCACGTTACCTTTTCATACATACTCATAAAATCAGCATGGACGATTTTAGAGGTCAGCTTTGCTTCCTGTGCTGCTTTATTTTGGACTGTATGGTTATGTTCATAAACTTGGGCAGATCCAGAAGTAAAAGAAGCTTTTGAATGACCCCTTCTCTAAAATAGTGCCTTCTCTGGTGCTGATTCTGGGAAGGCAGAGCATTAAGCGAGGTAAATGAAGCAGATGGAGAGAGAGTTTGCACCACACTGTTGGACAACACTTTATTTCCTGATGCTGTTTTTGTTTTACTGCCAACATGAAGCGTTATGAGTGACCACAGTTTTCCTTATGCTGCTGGTACAGATTTCTTAAATTAGCTCTCGCAGACTCTGCTTAGCTATGAAATCTGGCAGGACTGAAGCACACTAAACTCACGCTCTACATCCTGAGAGTGACTTGTGTGTTTTTACTGCATCCACAGGCGACTGTTAGCTCGGTGCTGCAGTATGATCTGTGTGAGGCTGAAAGCTCCTGACAGACAAACTGAGCAGTAGTGACCTGCTGAGCAGCTTAGGCGGCGTTACTGTACTCATGCTTCACAGGGCAAGGATCAAAAAAGAAGAAGAAGAAGAACTAGTGGCGGGCCGTGAGCTGAAAGTGCTGACAGACTGAGCAAGTGTCTGGAATACTGAGGGGGGATTTTCCCTTATTTTCTGCCATAATCATATTGCATTGAATGATTCCACAGGTTGAAATAATGAGGTAAAAATGTGTGTAAGAATAATCCACAGGAGCCTAAAACTCAGTCATCAGACATGATTGTTTTGGCCCAGATAGCACCCTCCATTGCTGTGACATCAGCGTGAGAGAGGAACGTGGTCAGCACAGCACAGTGACGTACTGCTGACGTAGCCCGTGTGGGTGGAGGCGACGCCTAGCTTCTACCCGTCTTTGTGTGACCCACTCACAGAGGCATGGGGTAGCTTGGAAATCGTTTGGGGCACATGAGTAGAGTAGCTGGATAGTCTAGTGTGAACACTTGGGAACAACAGATTGGAGTTTCAATCCTTTCACGCATCTACAAAATGTCCCCAGGCTAACCTCATCCTGATAAAAGCGACAGATAACTGAAGCATACCGGTTCATATGTGGCCCGATCAGCAAGCTCCATATCAAGTCTTCAGGATGAGAGGACAAACTGAGAAGTGGGCTAGTGGAATACAACGTACATGGAACGGGAAAATGTGGGAATGATGGATGGATAGATGATCTTTCAGTACTGAACAGATGATGTTTTTTTCTGTGCTAATCTGTAATGTAAGATAATCTGACCATCCTTCTTTTTTAATTTCACCAAAGTTGACATTAAACTTGGATTAATAACAGATCTCCCCGCAGTCATCCTTCACCTGTTCAGATTTCCAGCACAGTTCTGCTGACTCAGCAGCACTCTGAGAACTCTGAGAGGGGCTTCCTCAGCATCGAGTCACGACTGGACTGAAGGTTTCTGACGGGGCATCAGCTGTTCATGCATGCAGCATCACGCAACTGAGCTCCCTGTCAGAAGATCAATGCATCGATCCTTTCTTCACTGAGAGACAGAAAAGAAATATCATCATAAATACTAAAGAAGGATGTAGTTTCCACACAGCCAGTTATCATCCCTGATGTGTCAGAGAAGGGGCTCAAAGTTTTCATAACCTGGTACTGAGGTCTTGGTCCTGGCTCCCCACAGAGGGATGCTTGTTCAGAAATTTAAACACACGTGTCACAACACGCTGGGTTATTATGTATTCAAGCTGTTCCTAAAACTGATCAGACATTTTTCAGGGGCTTAAAACTAACTGAGCAGAGAGGGAGTGAAGGCAAAGGAAATAAAAGTGAAGACGTGGAGACAGAGGCGTGCAGTCGGTTTTGCTGAGAAGCTTACGCCAACCCCACCTCTCCTGGTTCCTTGTCTTTCGGTTGGGGCCGTAACGCTCATAGCCGCTGTTTGTATCCTGGCAGCAGCAGAACCGAAGGAAACGTCTGCATATTTCTGCGATGTCTGTACTTTCTCACAAAAAGGATCTGCAGCCCTGAGATGAGAGCACCCTGATCTGAATCAGTGAAGTCAGCCCCTCTCTGAAAGGCAGGTATCATAAAAGCACAAGTCCACTGCTACAGGTGAACTGCAGCCACCCCAGGTCTGTGGCTGGAGCTTAGAGGGTACAACAACATGTGTCCCAATAATGGTACGATAAGTAGACGTGGAGAGAGTCATACTGTGTGTGTACTGTGCTGTATATGGACAGCATGATCAGCTGAGCAGAGATCTCGCCTCGTGTCCACTTCCATCTGCTCTGATCTGACAAGCTGCAGCAGAAACATCTGAAGAGAGCCATATGTGTGTGTGTGTGTCTGCTATCAATCGCACACAGAACACTGTGAGAACACTCACAGAACACTGTGTGTCTGTGTGTGTGTGTGAGAGAGGGAGCAGCATGCCCACCTAAGCTCAGCTGTGCTGTGTGATCATTATTGTGACAGCTGAACTGCAGAGGAATCATGGTTCACTTGTTCAATTTTTAGAGCGCATGAAGCACCTAATGTCAACAAACAGAGTGTGTATATGTGTGTGTGTGTGTGTGTGTGTGTGTTTGTGTTGGGGATTACAGCTTTCCTGGACATAATTATACAATCCTACTAGCTCACGCAGACCCTGACCATTTTTTCACTTTAATCTGAAAATCCCTGACAGTAAAAGATTCCTCTCGCTTTCTAAAACATATTGTCTCCATTTTTGTCTCCTTGAACCTTCTTTGTTAAAGGTCTTTTTTTAAATTCTTCCTTCTTTCATCCCTCCATCTGTCTGCCTCTCGTCTTCCCTCCACTCTGTCTCTAATTTGTCAGGGAAAAGGAAATTTTTCTTTCCCTCCCATTGATTTATCTTTTCCCTTCATTCCAACTTTTCTTCAATTAATTCCTCTCTGTCTACATCGTCTTTGTCACTGCCTCTGTCATTTATGTCCCTTAATTATCAGAAAAAGCTGTAGGCCTTCCTTCCAACAGGGATGAAAAGACATCTGTCATTAAACGGCACGTCATGCATACAAATTCTTCCTGCCGTTGCCTCATATTTTACTTTGTTTTGGTGTTTTTGGGGGTGTGACAGATGAAAAACAATATCTGTAAAGGTAAAAGTCAACAGATATGAAAATAAGCTTACGGATAAACTATCAGCTCAAACCTGAAAGTTCATCACAGGAATAAGATGATTTTGTTTCTGTCTTTATACAGAGCTAAGTACTGAAGAAGAATCAGTAGAATATTAGCTTATTATAAACACTGGACTGGAACATAAAAGGCATAAAATAGCTAATTCTGTGATTATCCTGTGGCTTTCTTGTATCTCATCATTACAAGCTATCATATGAATAAAATTCTTGATATAGGAGTTTTATGTTTTTTTTAATGTTTTTATTTATTTTTATTTTTATGTATTTTTGCAGTTTTTAGGAAAAAAAAAATTAATGACACAGAGGTCTCAAAAAATCACACAACCCTGTGAAATGTTACAGGGTTAAGGAATACAAACCTTTAAAGTGGCTCCGTTCTGCTGTTTCTTATTTCCTGTCTGCTGTTCCAGTTTCCAATAATGAGCCAAAACCTCGAGCGTTACAGTTTCTTTCTACTCGTAGCTCTGTATGACGTCTATATGATATTATTGTATTCTCAGGCACCTGGCTATGAGTGTAAAAGCTGCACCCTCCTGCTGTTAATACCTTCCATTTGGGAGGGGAAGACAATCAGATGGAAGGTCATTGTAAGGGGGAGGAGCTAAAACAGCTTGTTTCAGACAAGCACTGAGAAAGGATTATTTTAAACTGTGAATCATGCAAAGCTGCTCTCTAAGAGTCCAGGAATAAATGAATTAGAAATAAGGTATGTTCATGAAGTCCAAGCAGACTACAATAATGAGTGATTTGTCCTCACCTTGGGCAGAGAGGCTCTTGAACCAGAGCTCTGCGTGGTCATGGTCAGCACGGTGGTGATGCCCAGGCCCACCCGGGCGGGCGCGGCGTCCATGTTGATCCAGAAGGAAACCCAGGACAATATAACTATGAGCAGAGAGGGGATGTACATCTGGATCAGGTAGTAACCCATCTGACGCTCCAGGTGGAAACGAGCCTCGATACAGGTGAATTTACCTGGGAGGTGGGGGACAAAGAAGTGTCTTTGATGAGGTCGGAGTTTGTGGGCGAAGAGATATGAGACAACAGAGCAGAAGATATGAGAAAGGACAGCAGTTTCTTTGGGCTCGTCCTGTCGAATGAGAAGAAAGAGAAGGGTGAGGGTGACAAATGTCCTGTTACTGCTGCTTTGAGTGAGCACACCAGCTTATTTACTATTAACACATTCTTGTCTCAGCTGATCACATACTAACACATCAAAACCCACTGGTGTTGTATTTTATAGAACTGTGTGGACCCTTTAGCTTGTGCTGTTGATGTGCAGGGCGCATGCAGGAATGCCAGGGTGGTCAGGGAAGTCTAATCTTTTATAGTAGAAATACTGTCTGTCTCCCGAATCCAAACTGGAAGCTGGTTCCACAAAAGAGGGGCCTGAAAACTGAAAGCTCTGCCTCCCATTCTACTTTTAAATACTCTAGGAACAACAAGTAAGCCTGCAGTGTGAGAGCAAAGTGATGGTAAATGGACTGGTTCTCATATAGCACTTTTCTACTCTTCTGAGCACTCAAAGCACTTCACACAACTTGCATTATGCATTCACATTGTTCTAAGTAACATTCACACTCTGATGGATGCATCAGAGAGCAATTTGGGGTTAATGCAGACTAGGGGAAGCCAGGAATCGAACCTCCAACCTTTCGATCAGTAGAGGACCTGCTCTACCACCTGAGCTACAGCCACCCCTTGGTCAAATGGAGTGATATGGTACTATAAGGTCATTAAGATAACATGGGGCCTGATTATTAAGTACACCCTCTCGCAACACTAATCATCTTCATTATCGTCGTGAAGAGTCCTGCAACCTTGTCTCGTGAATTCTACTTCAGTGTGTTTCAGAGGGACGAGGTGGGTTGCAAAGTGGCTTGCAGATGGGCAGTGCATGGTGCAGTTTAAACATCGGAGTCATCAGGGATTATGGAATTAAGGGATTAACTTTAAATTCTGTGTCAATAACAGAGAGAAAACCCGAAGAATCACCAAATTAACCACAAGCCCTGAGTTCAGTTTCAGAGCAAGAGATGGTGGTCACAGATCATGGCATGTAAAAGTAACAGTGCCCATTTTTGCTGTTCTTATCTTTAGCGTTTTTTAAAGCAACTGGTTTGGTTTTTAATGAGATGGCTTACGACTCGCATAAGATTTTCTCTCCACAGCTTTATATTCATGGAGCCAGTCATTTTGTGTCGGTAGGTGTTCCATTTTCACACGGAAATCTCATTTGGAGAATGATTGAACTTGCAACACATAAAGCACACAGCGCTGATTCCAGGAAAAAGAAACGACGCTGGTCAATGTTTAAACAAAAGCAAAATGTTCTTTCATCAGTTTCCCAGAGGCAGTGCGGTTCCATTATCACCGAAGAGTGTTACTGAATTCTCGATTATCTTCATTTGAAAGGGCACATTAAACATTGGCAAAGGCACATCTCCTTGAAGAACAGGTGGAAATGATGAGACGGAGGGTAAATTAAAAGAACAACAAGCACAGATTGGAGGAAGCAAGGAAACAAGAGCGAGGGGGAGAGTAAGAGAAGGAAGGAAGGAGCTCTCAGACTGAAAAAAGGATGAGCCACAGAGACGATGCTGACGTCTTTGAGACAAAATGTCATCTTCCTTCAGCGCTCATGCTAAGCCAAAGCAGAAAATCAGAGAGACATACGGGGGCTCGCCAAATATCAAAGGAAGCCAAACATGTGGCACATCTGAAAACAAACCCAGGAGGAGGTTTGGGATTCAGCCTGCCACTCACAGAGTGTGAAGAGGAGCGAATCATTTCCATCTTCACAGCACAGCAGCGTTTTTCATCACTCTAAGAGGACAAAGTGCACAGTTTATTTTAGTCTAAGAAAGAGAAGATGAGGCATTGTGTTTAACACACGAATCCATCAGCAGCTAAACACAACCAGGAATAATCAGGTTTATCAAAACCAGCAGCTCAATAAAAATATTCAAAATATCCTGTTTACAGTCCAAGTTAAACAGGTGAGTTCTGTCCCTCTGCAGGTGTCGTGACGAAAGAAATTATCTATAAAGACAAAAACAGCATCAGGCTGTAAACATGCTTATTTCTGCTGCAAAGGTTCAACATGGGAGTCTATGGAGACTGACTCACTGCTGGAGCCTCTAGTGGACAGTAGAGGAACTGCAGCTGCTGGCTTCATTTGCAGCCCTGGAGGTCACCTCTGGAGTTTAAAGTGTAAAGAAATGATGCTCTGAAAGTATCTGGTGACCTGAGCCAAGCTTCATATCAGCTGCACTGAAGACACATCTGTTATAACGGCTGCATCAGTGTTGTGCTCATCTTTACATGAGCTTTATGTCCTGCAGCGTCCTGCTACTTTTGGCTGTTCAGTTTTATTTTAGAAAAGGCTAAAGTGGTCAGCTGAAACCCGACAACTGTATGACAGAGGAGGGAAAGCACTAATTATTTAACTACGGGGAGTAACGATGTGTACTCTCAGACGGTTCCACTCCAAACGAAGATGGCTCCATTGAGACGTTTGCATTTTCTTCTCTGTACATCTGTCTAAATGCTAACTGAAGCAGGCCAGTTTGCTGGATTGTTGGTTTTGGAAAAGTACATCTGTGAATAACTCCCACAATTATGACCAACTCTGTTATTCCCCAACAGGCACAAGTACTCTGCCTTTTTTCACTCATTCAGGAGGCTCGGAGTTGGACACATCTTCATAAATCAGTGATCAAACAGTCACGTCCATCTTATCCGTCTGAGTGTTTCTCCGGCACGCTTGTTGTGTCTGTGTAGAAAAATGAATTTATTTGTCTTTGTCGAAACGTAGGACCGTGAACTGGATGTTTTTGTCCTACATCGCCTCACAAAGCAGCACTTTAACTTGACTTTGTTGCCTTCTTAAGTCAGCGCACTACATGCAGTGTGCTGTTAAAAGCCCGCTGATGCGTTTCCCTTGTTGTACCTGCCAGAAGCACTGCTCATCCTTTTGAGGGGAAGCTCTGGATGTTTATGCTCACAGCATGCTGCCGTGAAAAGGGAGTGCAGAGATTAGGAAGAACAGAGTCAGGACCTACTTCTCCTAATCCCTTTGCTCATGCTGTACTACACTGCACAGCAGTACAAGTACACACTGTGCTTTAGTTTTAGGCACTTTAGATTTTTAGATACTTATCCGAATTCATTCTGCAGCATCACTGTGGTCCCGAACATAGAGCCCGACAGAAAGAAGCTTCTGCAGACACAAGAAAACGTGTAAATCCTACAGCAGATGGCGAGAACCCCCACAGAGGCCTGATCTCAAAAATCACAGAGTCAGTCTGGTTTTACATGAGACAGTCATTCATCTTTTTCTGTTTACAGGATGCAGTCTGGAGTTTATTTGGAATAAATAAAAAAGTATTCATGACATTATTTCTGACATCATCCATACTTTGTACAAACCTGGAAGCAAACACCCTTAAAAGTTGAGAAATTTCGGTCTCGGTTCCTGTTTGTGTTTTTTATCCTGGTTATATTTTCACTCAGTTATCTGACGCGTATTGCTTTGTTCCAGAAAAAGATGCGGTCCACTCTCGCTGTAGATCCTAGATGAACACTGCATTCGTTTCTACTGTTTGTGAGAGCAAACTACATTTTCTGGGTTTTGACGGAGTCTCGGGAAGAAGAAGGTGTGTCCAGATGAAACATCATCAGAACTGATTTGACAGATGTGATATGACAAACCTCTTATTGTAAGTTCATCATAACAATTCTTAAATGAAATGTTTGAAATCAACAGCAAAACTGTGCAGCTGCTGTTTTTGTGGTTTCCTGCAGTAAAAACTGACTCCAACAAACAGGATCATTGAGACCAGTTATCTGTCCAATCCTGTCAAAACTGGCTCACAGTGAGTCTGCTGCACTTGTATCTCATTCTTTTGGTCACAGCAGCATAGCTGCACAGCTTTACTCTTCACCACGGCAGACCAGTACAGCCAGTCCACATCACCACATCACTGCATGAGATTTGGGAATATTTTATCATCTGAAAAGTGTCTTTGCTTGTAAACACATACAGAGACATCATCTAATATCAGTTTGAATGCCTCTGTGATACCTTACCGACACCTGAAGTTAGCTAATTAAACATTTTTGTTAGCACAACTTGTAAATCAAATGTAAAGGTTTATTTTCTGTGGTGATGTGGACTGGTTGTACTGGTGTGCTGTGGTGAAGCTGAGTGTGAAACTAAAGCCTTAATGGTTAATCTGCTGTCCTCACATGCTACCATGAGCTCTGGGTAGATACACCCTCCGTAGGGTATCTGCTGCTTCTCCACACTGACCAGGATGCCTTGTCTCTGCCATGAGGTGTTTCAGGATGTCCTAGTGCTGTGCTCCTCTGCTAAGTCTACTGCCCCTTTGACCCGGATCCAGATCAGCAGGAGAAGATGGATGGATAAGTAATGGTATGCTAAGCATTATGCTTATGCTAGTTAGCCACGCCGGGGTCCTAACAGTGATAGCTGTAATGCTTTGGTTTTCATCTCTGGATGACAGTAAATGGTAAACAGGCTGGTTGTTATATATGGTCTGTTAAAGGTTAAACATTATTTTCAAATCTGAAATTCTAGCATTTAAAATGCAGACTGCAGTGGGTTTATTTGCATTGCAGCACTGTAGCAACAGTAACCGTGTCCCTCTGCCTCTCTGTAATGTAATGAGCACACTGGGTCTCATAATAAACCACAGAGAGCGAGATGGCCGAAGATCCATTTAATCAAAGACGATCAATGCACGGTGGTCTCATCAGTTAGAGTTAACCCTAAAAGACTGGAGAGAGGAGGAGTGAAAGGAGGGAGTGACCGAGGAGAAGAAGGACGTCAAGTGGAAAGTCTGAGAAACTTGAGGATAGAGCGAGAGGAGAGAGGGATGAGGAGGAGTGGAAGATACAAGAGGGAAGGAGAGAATGACGACAGCAGGAGGAGGAGGGGGGTGAACTTGATTTATAGCTGTGATACACTTCAGAGCTTTTAAGTGCTGTCCATATTTTCTATCTGATAAGAAGATTGAAATTATTCAGCCAGGCCCATATCTCACTGTGTGGAAGATGTGTGTGTCTCTGCTGTACTTAACACTGTACATGAACTCACACCATTCATGTGTGTGTGTTTAAATCTGTAAATTCACTCATCCCCTGCAACAGAGGTGGCATGTATGTAGGTTTACATGTTTCTGTACTATGTCACACTCCGTCTTCTCGGCCTGACTGAGAATCAGAGACACACCAACAAAGAAGAACCAGCACGCCCGCTCTTTAAATATTTCAAAACTCGTATTGATCACAAAACCAACCTGTAACCTGTTTTAAACACCTGCTCAGAACTCATTCTGATTGGCTCGCATTTCCTTAACTGCGCTCTACCTGCTTCGCTGTCTCCTGTCTGCCTCTATAAACTGCAAATGTGGAAATATCAAAAGTGAAAATGCATGGTTCCTGAACAGTGAAGGCAATTTAACGGTGAAGACAGCTATGCTAAAGGAGAAGATTCTGTCAAGTCCTCGTTCAGAGTTTTAGTTTTAGGAATGTTTGCTATGATAAACAGCCAGATTCATTCAGCCACAGCTGAAGCTGCAAGGGAAGACGCGCGAGGGAAGACGTAAAGAGTCAAACTAACCACTCTCAACTTTGTGGCAAGTTATTAATATTATTATTATCATTACTGTTATCATTAAATCCTGTATTGAAACAGGTCATCTCACTGAGATGGAGATCTCTTTTTCAAGACAGACATGCACAAAAACCAGAGGTGGGGAGAGTAGCCAAAAATTGTACTGTAAGTAAATGTAACTGAGTAAATGTAATTATATACTACCCACCTCTCATAAAAGCCACACAAACACTGAGACTTCCTGTTTATAGAGGAAAGAGTGACGAGTAAAAGCAGACAGCTCAGTTGCTAAAACGTGTTACAGTAGTATAAAACAAGCAACGTAAAACGTGACTCTTCTTCAGTATCGACCCAAGCACTGCTAATAATCAACATCCAGTTACAGTTCAAGTCTTAAGCTCCATGGAGAGAGCCCAGACCTCCAGCACACCTTTTACTTCACCCAGTTGTAAATGTGAAGCTTTACCGATTTTCACATTTGATGTGACCTTGATGTGTCTTACAGTCCGTCTTACAAACAATCTTTAAACTATGAGCCAGGAACACATCTTCAAACATTGATTTGAACTGTACAGATTTTGAGGCGCATAACCAGGACGTTGTTCCACACACTGAAACCTGCTCAGCTTGTGTTTTAATGACAGCCGCTGCCGGTGGGGACAAAGGTCTCACAGGTAGGAAGGGTTAAAGTAACGAGCTCGAGTCTTTCAGCCTGCTGCTTTGTTGGGCTGACTCGCTCTTGTTCTTGTTCCTTCGCTCGTTGGTTCAGGCACTATAAATACCTGGTTAGGCTTCGGTTAGTTTGGTTTAAAACACGCCCCTTAACAACAGTAACCCTGTTCTTCTACTGATGCTGTAAAGCAGGAAGGACACGGGCTGGGTCAATGAGCCAGGCCAGCACTAATTGACACCCCCGGGATGAGATGAAGCTGTGTGTCCACACATCTCAGGTTGTACTGAAAAAATAATATGAGGTGCTTGCTTGTGTGTTGCATTACTTAATTTATACAAAAACAACATTTAATGAAAAACAAGGAGCACGAACCTGGAGAGCTAATGAAAGTGAGACGATTGTACAGATGTGTAAAGTTAAAACATCAGTTTTAGACACCGGATGTACCGAGCCACTTTCAGCAGGAGACGAAGTGGAATATGGACAGCCTGACGGCGGGGATTCTTCATGTCGATGTCAATTAAGAACCAGGTGAAGGCTGAGAGAAGCCACTCTGCAGGCGTTAGGCTATTAACAGCTACCTCACGAAAGCGTACCACGAACGTATCGTTAGCCAGAAACAAAGTGCCCTGCAATGCAGCAGAAAGTGTAATTAGTATTTCAAACAGGGCTTTTTATGTGTGTGCTGGAGTGGACGGAGGGAGGGGGGGAGCTCCCTCGCTCCTGGAGTCACAATAGACTGCAGCTAATAAATCTGAGGAACAATGACACCTTAATTCCCTCTTAATGCTTGATTGGGAAGACGCGACGCAAACACACGCCAACACACGCTCGTGGCAGCACGCACGCGAGCGCAGGCAGAGATTGTTACAGAGGAGATAGAGAGGAGGGAGGGCGGGGCAGAATGTTGTCCTTGAGCAATTCACGTGAAAATGCAGACGCGAGCTGCACAGGTGCAGAGAGGCTCCACACAGAGCTTTTTAGCTAATTGTTTTGGTAGTGCCACGTTCAGCCTTACTACTCGCCAACCACTGGGGGTGTGGCTAAAACGCTGGCTCACCTAAAGCGTCTTCATGGAGGCAGGAAATCTGTTCAGAATTTTTAAGGAAGCCCGAATAATTGTTGAAGTCTGCTGTTGGTCTCTGCTGTACTAACATGAAATGCCCCTCTGAGCCTCTCTCCAGTAAAATGGACTCAGGTGAATCTGAGTATGAGAAGTGCTGTTTCTCTGTGCTCTGGGTTTAATCTTTAGTCCTTAAAGCTTTCTTTGAGTCTTTGAATTAAATATTGATACTGACGATCCATTAACTGTGCGGACGATGTATGACGCTTTTAAATGCACTCAGAATTTCAAACTGTTTGAAATACAGTTTAAAAAAAATTAAACAGTGGAGGAATTAGTTATTAATCACCTCTGACTCTCTCCCACACCGTGTCTTGGTGTGTCTTCCTCCTCTCAACCCCGAGTACGTGTGCTTATTTAAATTTGTGATTGAAGAAAGAAATAAGTTACAGCAGATTAGCGATGCTACCCTCCTTAAAAAGAAACAAGTTTTTGGGTTCTAGGTCTTTGTAGTTTTATATTTGGGGTTATGTTGGGATTAGGGTTCTATGCTGTGGGTTATATTCCCACTATTTCTTTTGTGTTATGTGTTGTGTTTACTTCCTGATAAAGATGCTTGACATAAGTGTCTTATGGTGCTTTCAGTTGTCAGCTTCAGTTATTCCATATTTAAAAAATATTTAACAGTGACAATGAGACGGAGATACTGGGACAAACGAAAGTCTCCCAAAAGCTAAGACAAGGAAATGTAACGGAGTGTTTGTAGCGCTCGGCTTCACTCTGACTTTGTATATTTGAGAAGAGCTGAATTTGAGTTTTGGGGATCTGTACTTGAATAGTTAATGTTGCTGATCAGTTTAAATTTATTGATTGATTTTGTTTAATTTTATTTTTCAGAATAAAAGTTGGTTCAAGTTGGTCAAAATGTTTTACACTTTAAATAAGGATTTATTTTATTTGAGACAAATGAATGCACTTTAAAATGTAGTAGTAGTTTAGAGAGTTGCAGTACTACTGCATGTACTATGTTTTAGGTTAATCTATATTTCTTTCTTTTTTTTTCTTTAAAAAAGGACATCTTTAAAAGATGGACTTATTTTATATATTATTTTAACAATTTTATAGACAAATTATATTATTTATGGTCG
Organism: Haplochromis burtoni; assembly: GCF_018398535.1. Taxonomy (NCBI): domain Eukaryota; kingdom Metazoa; phylum Chordata; class Actinopteri; order Cichliformes; family Cichlidae; genus Haplochromis; species Haplochromis burtoni. The sequence goes on from NW_024582722.1 coordinate 459,571, forward strand.
CGGGGCGAGTTGGGGGGCGTGAAATGTTTTCTTCTTCCTAAGGGGGGCGTAACAGGAAATATTTGAGAAGCACGGCGTTATGGAGGTCCTTGCATTCCTCTGTGTTCTCAGTCTGTTCCTCTAGCCTTGTCTCTGTATCGTGGCTCTCTTCCTGTTTTATTTCGGTGACTGCTGTTCTCTGTGTGTTGTCTTTACCTCACCTGTGCCCTCGCTGTCTGAGATCAGTGTGTTGTCCCTCCTGAGTGTGAGTTTTCCCTGATCCTCCTTGTTCTGGGTTTCCTGCTCTACAAATGCTCATTTTTAAGTTCATCACGGTTTCCTGAATCCTCCACTCTCTGCCTGCCAGCACAGCCAGTTTATAACAGCAAGTTATGTTGATTCTGGTGTAAATTTTTTCTGCTGTCTTTCATCAATAGTTCACTTTAAAAAAGACTCTAACTTCAGTTTACTGAAATATGATTCAATCAGTATTTGATGTCCACACTGCAGCTGAACCACTTTTTTTTATCTACAGTGATTCGGGAAAGATCCTGGAAACAGCTGATATGTATTCATGTACCAAAGCTGTGGATTATCATCACTTCATTGTCTTTGTGTGTGTGTGTATGAGGAAGAGTGCGTGCGTGTGTGTGTGTGTGTGGGTGTGTGTGTGGGTGTGTGCAGAGTTGTGTCAAGGCTTTTCGTCTGGAGGAGGATCATTCATCTCCTGAGTGTCGACAGCAGATGTCAACCTCTGTGTGAGTGATGCCTCTGAATGGAAACTAATCAGCCTGCTACACACACACACACACACACACACACACACACACACACACACACACACACACACACACACACACACAGAAATGGACCTGTCACGTTTGTGTTTTTGTTGAATTATGTGTCCCTCAGATTGTGACTCACGGTCTTTGTGTTGCTTCGGTGAGAACAGCAGTAAAGGGCAGCTGGATTCTGATATACTGTCTGACATAGAAGTAAAGGTACGTAAATGATTATTCAGTTATTATACGGAGGAATTTGTTTGTCATTCTGATCGTTCTTCTTTATCATTTGGACCCAAAATACAAACGCTGAATTGTGATTCCTCCACCCTCAGCTCCACGATGCCCCATCAATGCGCCCCCTCACACCTCACATACTCTTCAACCTCTAATGTTTCTGTTTAATCTAAGTTATCATTATTATTATTATAGCTATGTATGCTTTTCTATTTTAGGCTGCTGGCTCATGCAGATAATACAGATTTATATTTTTATATTTGGTGTTTTTTCTGGAGTGTAAGGATCGTGGGCTCGCTGTGTGGACCGGACAGATGGTTTTCAGCCACGCTTGGAGGACCTGGAGGGAGAAACGGAGCGCGGCAGCCGCCCCCGTCCTCTATCGTCTCCAGCAGCTCCTCTGTGGTTTCTCTTCTTCGGGATTTCGTTGTATTTGATTTTTTGGCTTCGTGATTTCGTGTTTCTCTCGCTGCCTGCTCAGTGCTGTCACTGTCTGTGTCTGTTTATTTTGTTTGATGCTCGATGACTGAAAAGCACTTTGGGTCACCTCCTCATGTTTTCATGTGCGCTGTAAAAAACATTACCTGACGTCTTGTCCACGTGCACGATCGGCGTTGTGTCGATTCAACGTTCTCTTCCTGTTTATCTTTTCCTATTTAGTATTTCCCTCTTTATATTTTTGCACATGATGCTTTTTAATTTCACAGTTTTCTGGTTATGAAACCAGACAAAATATTTAAATCCAACCCCCCCGTCATTTCAAACTAGCTCTGCTGCCTACAGTGTTGTCCTTTCACTGAGGGCTTCATAGCACAAGGAAAACAAACTTTCAGTCCACTTATTTCCATATTTCACAGAATAAAATAAAAGTGAAGACCTGTCTCTGACTCATGCAAGATTTCTGCACATTTCTCCTGTTTACATGATTTTAGAATATCTCTCTCAGTAAATTGTGAGATATCACCCCCTCCTTCCTGAACCAGAGACAAACAGAAAGAAGGAGGAGGAACCAGACAAAGAGACCGAGGAAGGCTGACGCGTAGCGAGGAGGAGTGAGAAACCATAAAATTCAACCTGAAGCTTGAGGCGGGTTTGGTCCTCAAAACTGAAAATATCCAAGTCAACTTCATCACATTTCCTATGCACACAGCATTACAGCAGTTTGATGTTAAGGTAGCTCAGAGAAGCACATTTTACCTGCAGCTGGTAACCGAAATCATTAGCGGTGCTCCCGCTGAGCTAAGCTCGGTATTTCACCGAGCAACGGAGAGAGAGTATCAGAATGCAGCTGTTTGGCGTAACGTCTCAGGAAAGCTGGGATAGCGATCAGTTAACCTCCTGCTGATTAAATACAATTATTTGCTTTTCCAAAAGCTTTGAGTTGGAACCGAGAAGATCACCTGAATATGTAAAAAAAATCTATCAGTGCATGAACAGAAAATGGATTCTGAGGCAACAGGAGGAGAATAAAAAGATCTGTTTGCTTATAATATCAGCATCACAGCCCAGCTCTGAGATGGTTTTATCCCGTTGTTCTCATGGAAACTGAAATGTTTAAGTAATCATTGATATTGATGAATAGTTCTCTCTGTGTTAGCCCTGCCATCGACCCTGAATTAGATAAGAGAAAGAAAAAAGATTCTGTATTTGTTTGGGTTGTTCTGGCTGTGCAGAGCAAAGGATCATGGGTATGCAGCCTATGAAGATGTCCCATCGCATTAGTGGATCGCTGATTCTGTCCGGGGAACCTGAGTGGCTCAGACGAGTTCAATTCAATTTTATTTATACAGCACCAAATCACAACAACAGTCGCCTCAAAGCGCTTTGTATTGTAAGGCAGACCCTACAATAATGCATACAGAGAAAAACCCCACAATCATATGACCCCCTATTAGCAAGCACTTTGGCGACAGAGGAAAGGAAAAACTCCCTTTTAACAGGAAGAAAACTCAGAAGAATCCCCCCGCAGCCTACGCCTATGCAGCATAACTAAGGGAGGATTCAGGGTCACCTGATCCAGTCCTAACTACTGTATATGCTTTAGCAAAAAGAAAAGTCTTAAAAGTAGAGATAGTGTCTGTCTCCTTAATCCAAACTGGAAGCTGGTTCCACAGAACAAGGGCCTGAAAACTGAAGGCTCTCCCTCCTCTTCTACTTTTAAATACTCTAGGAACAACAAGTAAGCCTGCAGTGTGAGAGTGAAGAGCTCTAATGGGGTACTATAAGGTCATTAAGATAAGATGGCTTCACGCCACTACAGAGATGCTGCATGTATGCGGTCCTTTCTGGCTGCACCGTAGCTCCGCTAACGAACAAACCGCAGCACAAACGAGCATATTCCTGGCTACTCCATGTGTTTCTCACTCCACCTGTAACATGAAGAACTGCGCATAAAGCCAAGCCACATCATTTTTATGAACCCAACCAAGGAATGAATATGAGAGAAAACAGCATCTAAAAGTGAAGATGAAGACTAGGGGCAGGTCTCCAGGTTCAGACCTCTTTATACTAACCTTCCTCCTACAACAAGCAGTAAAAAAGTTTGGTGAACATCATTCTGCATCAGTTTCTCTCACCTGTGTTGTAGTGCTTGGTGCAGTAGCGCAGGTCCTTCTCTTCTTTCAGAATGAACTGAGGTAGTGTCAGCCCGTCGGCGACCTGCACGGCCCCCTTCTTGTCCCATTCGAATATTAGGTCGTTCATGGTGTAGCCGACTGGAGGAGGGAGCAATGAGCGGGAGGTTAGGCTATTTCATCACTGCAGAGGTCAGTTCTCATCCTCTGAGGAGGAACTGGACCTCTCTGTATCTGGCAGGGGTGCAAAGTCACACCCTGCAGTTTTAGTGGTTAAAAGGCCAGTTCAGCACAACAATCACAATCTGTATTGGCAATAAAATCCACTGAAGTAGTGAGGGAGAAAGTCTGAGCTCAGTGTTTGGGAAACTTTAAAGGCTTCTGTATTTTCAATTAAAGAAGCAAAAGAATGGAAAGAAGAAATAAAATAGGACGTAAGGAAGAGAAGGCGAAGAAAGGAAAGAGGACAGAGGGAACACAAAAAGGAAGAAAATCAAGCAAAAAAGACCAAAGCAGCACTCTGGGAGGCTGTGGAGTTTAAACGATGGTACTGAGAGTCACACCAGTAGCAGCCTGAACATGGACACAGGCAGGATGGATCCATGCTTTAAACTTGTCAGACCAGGAAACATTTCTCTAGTTTCTGTTGTCCGGGTTTGAGAGTCTGTGTTAGCCATAGACTCAGTGTCCTCTTCTTACTGACAGCAGTGACACTGGTGTGGTCGTCTGCTGCTGGAGCCCATCTGCTTCAAGGTTCAGAGATGCTTTTCTGCAGACTTTGGTTGTAGCGAGTGGTTATTGGAGTTATTGCTGCCTTCCTATCTAAGCAGTCTGTCCATCCTCCTCTGACCTTAGCGAGTCATTTCCTCCCACAGAGCTGCTGCTGGCTGGTTATTTCCTCTGAGCTCAGAGATGGTTGGAGATCAGTGTGTGAAACACTCAGACCAACAACCATGCCACATTCTTTCTTCATCATTCTGATGCTCGGTCTGAATTTCAGCAGCTCGTCTTCACCGCTGAGCTGCTGCCGTGTGATTGGCTGATTATATTAATGAACATTAATGAACAGGTGTGCCTAATAAAGTGTCTGGGGAGTGTAAATATCAGTAATATATACAGAGAATTACTTTATGCCTTAAAACTAACTGGTGGCTTAACTAGTAAATGTGTTATTTATAAACAGCGGTAAAAAGCGACTTTATGATGTTTTGGTGTCTGTTTCACAAACTCAGAGACGACTGCATTGTTCTGTCTTTGATTTACGATCACTGACCCTCTGCAGATGTACTTCACACTCGCTGCTGGGATTCCTCTCACGTCTGCTCAACAATAAGACCACAAGAAAAATCTATACCATATCTCTCACTCTGCCAGCTGCTGTTACTGATCAAATGATGTGTGTGTCTGTGTGTGTGTGTGTGTGTAATTACTCACAGCTCTCCAGCTGCATGATGCAGGTCTGGACGTCCATTGGAAAGTTCTTCAGATCCATGGGGCAGGCCAGGACCAGCGTTATTCTGCAAACACACACACGCACACACACACACACACGCACACACACAACGTCCTATTTTATTTCTTCTTTCCATTCTTTTGCTTCTTTAATTGAAAATACAGAAGCCTTTAAAGTTTCCCAAACACTGAGCTCAGACTTTCTCCCTCACTACTTCAGTGGATTTTATTGCCAATACAGATTGTGATTGTTGTGCTGAACTGGCCTTTTAACCACTAAAACTGCAGGGTGTGACTTTGCACCCCTGCCAGATACAGAGAGGTCCAGTTCCTCCTCAGAGGATGAGAACTGACCTCTGCAGTGATGAAATAGCCTAACCTCCCGCTCATTGCTCCCTCCTCCAGTCGGCTACACCATGAACGACCTAATATTCGAATGGGACAAGAAGGGGGCCGTGCAGGTCGCCGACGGGCTGACACTACCTCAGTTCATTCTGAAAGAAGAGAAGGACCTGCGCTACTGCACCAAGCACTACAACACAGGTGAGAGAAACTGATGCAGAATGATGTTCACCAAACTTTTTTACTGCTTGTTGTAGGAGGAAGGTTAGTATAAAGAGGTCTGAACCTGGAGACCTGCCCCTAGTCTTCATCTTCACTTTTAGATGCTGTTTTCTCTCATATTCATTCCTTGGTTGGGTTCATAAAAATGATGTGGCTTGGCTTTATGCGCAGTTCTTCATGTTACAGGTGGAGTGAGAAACACATGGAGTAGCCAGGAATATGCTCGTTTGTGCTGCGGTTTGTTCGTTAGCGGAGCTACGGTGCAGCCAGAAAGGACCGCATACATGCAGCATCTCTGTAGTGGCGTGAAGCCATCTTATCTTAATGACCTGTAGTAATACACCCTATTAGAGCATCTTCACTCTCCTACTGCAGGCCTACTTGTTGTTCCTAGAGTATTTAAAAGTAGAATGGGAGGCAGAGCCTTTCAGTTTTCAGGCCCCTCTTCTGTGGAACCAGCTTCCAGTTTGGATTCAGGAGACAGACACTATCTCTACTTTTAAGACTTTTAAAATGTCCTTTTTGCTAAAGCATATAGTTAGGGCTGGACCAGGTGACCCTGAATCCTCCGCTTAGTTATGCTGCAATAGACGTAGGCTGCGGGGGATTCTCTGAGTTGTTTCCTTCCTGTTAAAAGGGAGTTTTTCCTTCCCACTGTCGCCAAAGTGCTTGCTAATAGGGGGTCATATGATTGTGGGGTTTTTCTCTGTATGCATTATTGTAGTGTCTGCCTTACAATACAAAGCGCTTTGAGGCGACTGTTGTTGTGATTTGGTGCTGTATAAATAAAATTGAATTGAACTCGTCTGAGCCACTCAGGTTCCCCGGACAGAATCAGCGATCCACTAATGCGATGGGACATCTTCATAGGCTGCATACCCATGATCCTTTGCTCTGCACAGCCAGAACAACCCAAACAAATACAGAATCTTTTTTCTTTCTCTTATCTAATTCAGGGTCGATGGCAGGGCTAACACAGAGAGAACTATTCATCAATATCAATGATTACTTAAACATTTCAGTTTCCATGAGAACAACGGGATAAAACCATCTCAGAGCTGGGCTGTGATGCTGATATTATAAGCAAACAGATCTTTTTATTCTCCTCCTGTTGCCTCAGAATCCATTTTCTGTTCATGCACTGATAGATTTTTTTTACATATTCAGGTGATCTTCTCGGTTCCAACTCAAAGCTTTTGGAAAAGCAAATAATTGTATTTAATCAGCAGGAGGTTAACTGATCGCTATCCCAGCTTTCCTGAGACGTTACGCCAAACAGCTGCATTCTGATACTCTCTCTCCGTTGCTCGGTGAAATACCGAGCTTAGCTCAGCGGGAGCACCGCTAATGATTTCGGTTACCAGCTGCAGGTAAAATGTGCTTCTCTGAGCTACCTTAACATCAAACTGCTGTAATGCTGTGTGCATAGGAAATGTGATGAAGTTGACTTGGATATTTTCAGTTTTGAGGACCAAACCCGCCTCAAGCTTCAGGTTGAATTTTATGGTTTCTCACTCCTCCTCGCTACGCGTCAGCCTTCCTCGGTCTCTTTGTCTGGTTCCTCCTCCTTCTTTCTGTTTGTCTCTGGTTCAGGAAGGAGGGGGTGATATCTCACAATTTACTGAGAGAGATATTCTAAAATCATGTAAACAGGAGAAATGTGCAGAAATCTTGCATGAGTCAGAGACAGGTCTTCACTTTTATTTTATTCTGTGAAATATGGAATTAAGTGGACTGAAAGTTTGTTTTCCTTGTGCTATGAAGCCCTCAGTGAAAGGACAACACTGTAGGCAGCAGAGCTAGTTTGAAATGACGGGGGGGTTGGATTTAAATATTTTGTCTGGTTTCATAACCAGAAAACTGTGAAATTAAAAAGCATCATGTGCAAAAATATAAAGAGGGAAATACTAAATAGGAAAAGATAAACAGGAAGAGAACGTTGAATCGACACAACGCCGATCGTGCACGTGGACAAGACGTCAGGTAATGTTTTTTACAGCGCACATGAAAACATGAGGAGGTGACCCAAAGTGCTTTTCAGTCATCGAGCATCAAACAAAATAAACAGACACAGACAGTGACAGCACTGAGCAGGCAGCGAGAGAAACACGAAATCACGAAGCCAAAAAATCAAATACAACGAAATCCCGAAGAAGAGAAACCACAGAGGAGCTGCTGGAGACGATAGAGGACGGGGGCGGCTGCCGCGCTCCGTTTCTCCCTCCAGGTCCTCCAAGCGTGGCTGAAAACCATCTGTCCGGTCCACACAGCGAGCCCACGATCCTTACACTCCAGAAAAAACACCAAATATAAAAATATAAATCTGTATTATCTGCATGAGCCAGCAGCCTAAAATAGAAAAGCATACATAGCTATAATAATAATAATGATAACTTAGATTAAACAGAAACATTAGAGGTTGAAGAGTATGTGAGGTGTGAGGGGGCGCATTGATGGGGCATCGTGGAGCTGAGGGTGGAGGAATCACAATTCAGCGTTTGTATTTTGGGTCCAAATGATAAAGAAGAACGATCAGAATGACAAACAAATTCCTCCGTATAATAACTGAATAATCATTTACGTACCTTTACTTCTATGTCAGACAGTATATCAGAATCCAGCTGCCCTTTACTGCTGTTCTCACCGAAGCAACACAAAGACCGTGAGTCACAATCTGAGGGACACATAATTCAACAAAAACACAAACGTGACAGGTCCATTTCTGTGTGTGTGTGTGTGTGTGTGTGTGTGTGTGTGTGTGTGTGTGTGTGTGTGTGTGTGTGCTGTGTGTGTGTAGCAGGCTGATTTTAGTTTCCATTCAGAGGCATCACTCACACAGAGGTTGACATCTGCTGTCGACACTCAGGAGATGAATGATCCTCCTCCAGACGACACACAACTCTGCACACACCCACACACACACCCACACACACACACACACGCACTCTTCCTCATACACACACACAAAGACAATGAAGTGATGATAATCAACAGCTTTGGTACATGAATACATATCAGCTGTTTCCAGGATCTTTCCCAAATCACTGTAGATAAAAAAAAGTGGTTCAGCTGCAGTGTGGACATCAAATACTGATTGAATCATATTTCAGTAAACTGAAGTTAGAGTCTTTTTTAAAGTGAACTATTGATGAAAGACAGCAGAAAAAATTTACACCAGAATCAACATAACTTGCTGTTATAAACTGGCTGTGCTGGCAGGCAGAGAGTGGAGGATTCAGGAAACCGTGATGAACTTAAAAATGAGCATTTGTAGAGCAGGAAACCCAGAACAAGGAGGATCAGGGAAAACTCACACTCAGGAGGGACAACACACTGATCTCAGACAGCGAGGGCACAGGTGAGGTAAAGACAACACACAGAGAACAGCAGTCACCGAAATAAAACGGGAAGAGAGCCACGATACAGAGACAAGGCTAGAGGAACAGACTGAGAACACAGAGGAATGCAAGGACCTCCATAACGCCGTGCTTCTCAAATATTTCCTGTTACGCCCCCCTTAGGAAGAAGAAAACATTTCACGCCCCCCAACTCGCCCGCGACCATAAATAATATAATTTGTCTATAAAATAGTTAAAATAATATATAAAATAAGTCCATCTTTTAAAGATGTCCTTTTTTAAAGAAAAAAAAAGAAAGAAATATAGATTAACCTAAAACATAGTACATGCAGTAGTACTGCAACTATCTAAACTACTACTACATTTTAAAGTGCATTAATTTGTCTCAAATAAAATAAATCCTTATTTAAACTGTAAAACATTTTGACCAACTTGAACCAACTTTTATTCTGAAAAATAAAATTAAACAAAATCACTCAATAAATTTAAACTGATCAGCAACATTAACTATTCAAGTACAGATCCCCAAAACTCAAATTCAGCTCTTCTCAAATATACAAAGTCAGAGTGAAGCCGAGCGCTACAAACACTCCGTTACATTTCCTTGTCTTAGCTTTTGGGAGACTTTCGTTTGTCCCAGTATCTCCGTCTCATTGTCACTGTTAAATATTTTTTAAATATGGAATAACTGAAGCTGACAACTGAAAGCACCATAAGACACTTATGTCAAGCATCTTTATCAGGAAGTAAACACAACACATAACACAAAAGAAATAGTGGGAATATAACCCACAGCATAGAACCCTAATCCCAACATAACCCCAAATATAAAACTACAAAGACCTAGAACCCAAAAACTTGTTTCTTTTTAAGGAGGGTAGCATCGCTAATCTGCTGTAACTTATTTCTTTCTTCAATCACAAATTTAAATAAGCACACGTACTCGGGGTTGAGAGGAGGAAGACACACCAAGACACGGTGTGGGAGAGAGTCAGAGGTGATTAATAACTAATTCCTCCACTGTTTAATTTTTTTTAAACTGTATTTCAAACAGTTTGAAATTCTGAGTGCATTTAAAAGCGTCATACATCGTCCGCACAGTTAATGGATCGTCAGTATCAATATTTAATTCAAAGACTCAAAGAAAGCTTTAAGGACTAAAGATTAAACCCAGAGCACAGAGAAACAGCACTTCTCATACTCAGATTCACCTGAGTCCATTTTACTGGAGAGAGGCTCAGAGGGGCATTTCATGTTAGTACAGCAGAGACCAACAGCAGACTTCAACAATTATTCGGGCTTCCTTAAAAATTCTGAACAGATTTCCTGCCTCCATGAAGACGCTTTAGGTGAGCCAGCGTTTTAGCCACACCCCCAGTGGTTGGCGAGTAGTAAGGCTGAACGTGGCACTACCAAAACAATTAGCTAAAAAGCTCTGTGTGGAGCCTCTCTGCACCTGTGCAGCTCGCGTCTGCATTTTCACGTGAATTGCTCAAGGACAACATTCTGCCCCGCCCTCCCTCCTCTCTATCTCCTCTGTAACAATCTCTGCCTGCGCTCGCGTGCGTGCTGCCACGAGCGTGTGTTGGCGTGTGTTTGCGTCGCGTCTTCCCAATCAAGCATTAAGAGGGAATTAAGGTGTCATTGTTCCTCAGATTTATTAGCTGCAGTCTATTGTGACTCCAGGAGTTGCGTCGCGTCTTCCCAATCAAGCATTAAGAGGGAATTAAGGTGTCATTGTTCCTTATTAGCTGCAGTCTATTGTGACTCCAGGAGCGAGGGAGCTCCCCCCCTCCCTCCGTCCACTCCAGCACACACATAAAAAGCCCTGTTTGAAATACTAATTACACTTTCTGCTGCATTGCAGGGCACTTTGTTTCTGGCTAACGATACGTTCGTGGTACGCTTTCGTGAGGTAGCTGTTAATAGCCTAACGCCTGCAGAGTGGCTTCTCTCAGCCTTCACCTGGTTCTTAATTGACATCGACATGAAGAATCCCCGCCGTCAGGCTGTCCATATTCCACTTCGTCTCCTGCTGAAAGTGGCTCGGTACATCCGGTGTCTAAAACTGATGTTTTAACTTTACACATCTGTACAATCGTCTCACTTTCATTAGCTCTCCAGGTTCGTGCTCCTTGTTTTTCATTAAATGTTTTTGTATAAATTAAGTAATGCAACACACAAGCAAGCACCTCATATTATTTTTTCAGTACAACCTGAGATGTGTGGACACACAGCTTCATCTCATCCCGGGGGTGTCAATTAGTGCTGGCCTGGCTCATTGACCCAGCCCGTGTCCTTCCTGCTTTACAGCATCAGTAGAAGAACAGGGTTACTGTTGTTAAGGGGCGTGTTTTAAACCAAACTAACCGAAGCCTAACCAGGTATTGGACTTGTACCCAGCTCTATATATATTATTTTAACTATTTTATAGACAAATTATATTATTTATGGTCGCGGGCGAGTTGGGGGGCGTGAAATGTTTTCTTCTTCCTAAGGGGGGCGTAACAGGAAATATTTGAGAAGCACGGCGTTATGGAGGTCCTTGCATTCCTCTGTGTTCTCAGTCTGTTCCTCTAGCCTTGTCTCTGTATCGTGGCTCTCTTCCCGTTTTATTTCGGTGACTGCTGTTCTCTGTGTGTTGTCTTTACCTCACCTGTGCCCTCGCTGTCTGAGATCAGTGTGTTGTCCCTCCTGAGTGTGAGTTTTCCCTGATCCTCCTTGTTCTGGGTTTCCTGCTCTACAAATGCTCATTTTTAAGTTCATCACGGTTTCCTGAATCCTCCACTCTCTGCCTGCCAGCACAGCCAGTTTATAACAGCAAGTTATGTTGATTCTGGTGTAAATTTTTTCTGCTGTCTTTCATCAATAGTTCACTTTAAAAAAGACTCTAACTTCAGTTTACTGAAATATGATTCAATCAGTATTTGATGTCCACACTGCAGCTGAACCACTTTTTTTTATCTACAGTGATTTGGGAAAGATCCTGGAAACAGCTGATATGTATTCATGTACCAAAGCTGTTGATTATCATCACTTCATTGTCTTTGTGTGTGTGTATGAGGAAGAGTGCGTGTGTGTGTGTGTGTGGGTGTGTGTGTGGGTGTGTGCAGAGTTGTGTCAAGGCTTTTCGTCTGGAGGAGGATCATTCATCTCCTGACTGTCGACAGCAGATGTCAACCTCTGTGTGAGTGATGCCTCTGAATGGAAACTAATCAGCCTGCCTACGTGAACTGAGAAACTAATCAGCCTCGCTATCGACAACACAATCACTACAATCTGACCACAGCCCACACACACACATCTCCAACAAACACACCACACACACACACACACACACACAACACACAGAAATTGCGACCTGTCATCTTGTTATCATGGTTTTCAAGAGTCATATGTAATGTATTTTGAGATGCCCATTCGAGATTTGTCGCGTAGCTCAGACCCTTGTCCGATTGTTGTAGTGTCTTCAAAGGTGAGAACAGCAGTAAAGGCAGCTGGATTCTGATATACTGTCTGACATAGAAGTAAAGGTACGTAAATGATTATTCAGTTATTATACGGAGGAATTTGTTTGTCATTCTGATCGTTCTTCTTTATCATTTGGACCCAAAATACAAACGCTGAATTGTGATTCCTCCACCCTCAGCTCCACGATGCCCCATCAATGCGCCCCCTCACACCTCACATACTCTTCAACCTCTAATGTTTCTGTTTAATCTAAGTTATCATTATTATTATTATAGCTATGTATGCTTTTCTATTTTAGGCTGCTGGCTCATGCAGATAATACAGATTTATATTTTTATATTTGGTGTTTTTTCTGGAGTGTAAGGATCGTGGGCTCGCTGTGTGGACCGGACAGATGGTTTTCAGCCACGCTTGGAGGACCTGGAGGGAGAAACGGAGCGCGGCAGCCGCCCCCGTCCTCTATCGTCTCCAGCAGCTCCTCTGTGGTTTCTCTTCTTCGGGATTTCGTTGTATTTGATTTTTTGGCTTCGTGATTTCGTGTTTCTCTCGCTGCCTGCTCAGTGCTGTCACTGTCTGTGTCTGTTTATTTTGTTTGATGCTCGATGACTGAAAAGCACTTTGGGTCACCTCCTCATGTTTTCATGTGCGCTGTAAAAAACATTACCTGACGTCTTGTCCACGTGCACGATCGGCGTTGTGTCGATTCAACGTTCTCTTCCTGTTTATCTTTTCCTATTTAGTATTTCCCTCTTTATATTTTTGCACATGATGCTTTTTGGAGATCGGCGTCTACTCTCCCCACCTTCTGAGTGTTCTAGCTGCTTCACACGTCTCTATCCTTGGCTTCTTATTCTGCTTCCTTGATGGATTAAAAATATGATTCCATCTATTAGATTACTTTTCTTGCAACCTATCTCAATGTCTGTTATTAATTTCAACAGTCTCTTTGCTTGGTTATGAAAATCCAGAACCATAAACAATATTGTATAAATCCAACTCCCCTCTCGATCAATTTCAAACTAGCTCTGCTGCCTACAGTGTAGTCCTTTCACTGAGGGCTTCAGAGCACAAGGAAAACAAACTTTCAGTCCACTTATTTCCATATTTCACAGAATAAAATAAAAGTGAAGACCTGTCTCTGACTCATGCAAGATTTCTGCACATTTCTCCTGTTTACATGATTTTAGAATATCTCTCTCAGTAAATTGTGAGATATCACCCCCTCCTTCCTGAACCAGAGACAAACAGAAAGAAGGAGGAGGAACCAGACAAAGAGACCGAGGAAGGCTGACGCGTAGCGAGGAGGAGTGAGAAACCATAAAATTCAACCTGAAGCTTGAGGCGGGTTTGGTCCTCAAAACTGAAAATATCCAAGTCAACTTCATCACATTTCCTATGCACACAGCATTACAGCAGTTTGATGTTAAGGTAGCTCAGAGAAGCACATTTTACCTGCAGCTGGTAACCGAAATCATTAGCGGTGCTCCCGCTGAGCTAAGCTCGGTATTTCACCGAGCAACGGAGAGAGAGTATCAGAATGCAGCTGTTTGGCGTAACGTCTCAGGAAAGCTGGGATAGCGATCAGTTAACCTCCTGCTGATTAAATACAATTATTTGCTTTTCCAAAAGCTTTGAGTTGGAACCGAGAAGATCACCTGAATATGTAAAAAAAATCTATCAGTGCATGAACAGAAAATGGATTCTGAGGCAACAGGAGGAGAATCCTGCTGATTAAATACAATTATTTGCTTTTCCAAAAGCTTTGAGTTGGAACCGAGAAGATCACCTGAATATGTAAAAAAAATCTATCAGTGCATGAACAGAAAATGGATTCTGAGGCAACAGGAGGAGAATAAAAAGATCTGTTTGCTTATAATATCAGCATCACAGCCCAGCTCTGAGATGGTTTTATCCCGTTGTTCTCATGGAAACTGAAATGTTTAAGTAATCATTGATATTGATGAATAGTTCTCTCTGTGTTAGCCCTGCCATCGACCCTGAATTAGATAAGAGAAAGAAAAAAGATTCTGTATTTGTTTGGGTTGTTCTGGCTGTGCAGAGCAAAGGATCATGGGTATGCAGCCTATGAAGATGTCCCATCGCATTAGTGGATCGCTGATTCTGTCCGGGGAACCTGAGTGGCTCAGACGAGTTCAATTCAATTTTATTTATACAGCACCAAATCACAACAACAGTCGCCTCAAAGCGCTTTGTATTGTAAGGCAGACACTACAATAATGCATACAGAGAAAAACCCCACAATCATATGACCCCCTATGACGCGACAGGAAAGGAAAAACTCCCTTACAATAATGCATACAGAGAAAAACCCCACAATCATATGACCCCCTATTAGCAAGCACTTTGGCGACAGAGGAAAGGAAAAACTCCCTTTTAACAGGAAGAAAACTCAGAAGAATCCCCCCGCAGCCTACGCCTATGCAGCATAACTAAGGGAGGATTCAGGGTCACCTGATCCAGTCCTAACTACTGTATATGCTTTAGCAAAAAGAAAAGTCTTAAAAGTAGAGATAGTGTCTGTCTCCTTAATCCAAACTGGAAGCTGGTTCCACAGAACAAGGGCCTGAAAACTGAAGGCTCTCCCTCCTCTTCTACTTTTAAATACTCTAGGAACAACAAGTAAGCCTGCAGTGTGAGAGTGAAGAGCTCTAATGGGGTACTATAAGGTCATTAAGATAAGATGGCTTCACGCCACTACAGAGATGCTGCATGTATGCGGTCCTTTCTGGCTGCACACGTAGCTCCAGCACTTAAAAGCTCTGAAGCTATGACGAACAAAACCGCCTAGCAACAAAAATATCACAGTCAGACTGCAATATAATCACTGGTCTTACTAACCAGTTGTTCATTCACCCCCACCTCCTTACACACTTGCGCGAACGCAACTGGCCGCATAAAGCCAAGGCTGCTCACACGTCACATCTGTTTATCTGCTAACTCCAACCACCATCTTGATGAATATGCAGAGTAAATACCCACATCATCTAAAACTCGAGTATCTGAAGTACTCGCGGCTAGGCTTCTTCTCATGCGCTTCTCAGTACCATTCTTTCCTCAAGTATACTATTCTCTCTCACTCCTTTACAACAAGCAGTTAAAAAAAAGTCTTTGTGTTCCGATGCAACATTTGCACTTACTGCCACTCTTATGCTTTATTCTCCTTTCACCTGTTCTGGTTGCTAAACCTTGCCGCGTCCTTGCTACGAGTACTGCAGGCTCCTTCCTCTTCTCTTTCCAGATTCGCAGTACTGACTGGTATGTGTCATAGAGCCCCGTCGGCGGACCTGCACGGTCTCACACCTCTCTCGTACCCATATCGACTAGTATTAAGTCGACTCGGCGACCTGCACGGCCCCCTTCTTGTCCCATTCGAATATTAGGTCGTTCATGGTGTAGCCGACTGGAGGAGGGAGCAATGAGCGGGAGGTTAGGCTATTTCATCACTGCAGAGGTCAGTTCTCATCCTCTGAGGAGGAACTGGACCTCTCTGTATCTGGCAGGGGTGCAAAGTCACACCCTGCAGTTTTAGTGGTTAAAAGGCCAGTTCAGCACAACAATCACAATCTGTATTGGCAATAAAATCCACTGAAGTAGTGAGGGAGAAAGTCTGAGCTCAGTGTTTGGGAAACTTTAAAGGCTTCTGTATTTTCAATTAAAGAAGCAAAACAATGGAAAGAAGAAATAAAATGTAGGGAGAAGGCGAAGAAAGGAAAGCGAGAACAACGACACTGAGCAAGAATACTGACGGACCAGATGTGTAATCAACAAATTGCAATAAGAGGAGATATGTAACAGACTATATGCGAAAAAAAGATACCAAAATTAGCAGTCACTCTAGGAGCCGGCTTTTGAGTGACAGAGTTTTAAACGGATACCAGGTATCTTAGAGAGTTATTAACAACCAGCCCACACCTAGTCAGCAGCCTGAACCATGGACATCTTATGGACCCAAATGGATCTCATTGCACTATAACTTTGTCCAGACCATGCGCAAAACGAATGTATGCATCATGACCAAAGCAGTTTCTGTTGTGCCTGTAGTCATTGCGTGAAGTCTAGCTGTTTAGTCCGAGTGACCCGCCTGGCATCTTGTCCTGTTCTTACTGAGCGCCAGCAGTGCGACAACTGGTGGGTCGTCGCTGCTGGAAGCCCATCTGCTACCAAGGTTTAGCACAAAGAGAGATGCGTTATCGTGCGACAGTACTATTAGTGGTCTGTAAGCTGAGTGGTTATTGGCGCAGTTATTGTCATGCCCCTTTCCTATCTTAAAGAGCAGTCGTTACCATTCCCTCTCTGACCTTAGCGAGATCGTCATCTTCTCCTTATCCACAGAGCTTGCTGCTTGGTTCTGTTCATTTTCCTTCTGCACGTACTGCAGAGTTGGCCAATGAGTCTTCGCGTGCAGCCTTAAAAGATAAGATAGCGAAGACAACTCATAAACACTAACGCTAACACCATCGCCACATTCTTTCTCTCGAGTCCTATCTGATGTACTTCGCGGATATACACAATAGAAGTCAGTCAAGCATCGTCTCACGCTGCGCGCAGCTGCCTGCCTGTAGTGATTGTGAGCTGGATCTAATAATATTAGATGATGACCAGTTTCACTATTAACAGGTGTGGCGCCCTAATAAAGTGTCTGGCGGATGTGTATAATAAATACATCGTGGAGAAAAATCCATCAAATACAGCGAGTGAATTACTTTATGCCTTAAAACAGTTCAACTGGTGGTATCAATAATTATGATCTATGTTATAATGTTGATTATTTATAAACAACGGATATATAAAACAGGTGTGCCTTAAAGTGTCTGGGGAGTGTAAATATCAGTAATATATACAGAGAATTACTTTATGCAACTAACTGGTGGCTTAACTAGTAAATGTGTTATTTATAAACAGCGGTAAAAAGCGACTTTATGATGTTTTGGTGTCTGTTTCACAAACTCAGAGACGACTGCATTGTTCTGTCTTTGATTTACGATCACTGACTCTCTGCAGATGTACTTCACACTCGCTGCTGGGATTCCTCTCACGTCTGCTCAACAATAAGACCACAAGAAAAATCTATACCATATCTCTCACTCTGCCAGCTGCTGTTACTGATCGAATGATGTGTGTGTCTGTGTGTGTGTGTGTGTGTAATTACTCACAGCTCTCCAGCTGCATGATGCAGGTCTGGACGTCCATTGGAAAGTTCTTCAGATCCATGGGGCAGGCCAGGACCAGCGTTATTCTGCAAACACACACACACACACACACTTTTACAGTAAGAGGATTACCTCGGGTTTTATCAGATCGCCACATCGACACACACACAGACAGACACAGACACACACACACACACACACACACACACACGCACGCACACCACGCACACACACACACGCACGCACGCACACACACC